>NC_049205.1:0-145000 GCF_013347855.1 Anguilla anguilla
CCTAACCCTAACCCTAACCCTAACCCTAACCCTAACCCTAACCCTAACCCTAGCTCCAACCCTAACCCTAACCCTAACCCTAACCCTAACCCTAACCCTAACCCTAACCCTAACCCTAACCCTAACCCTAACCCTAACCCTAGCTCCAACCCTAACCCTAACCCTAACCCTAACCCTAACCCTAACCCTAACCCTAACCCTAACCCTAGCTCCAACCCTAACCCTAACCCTAACCCTAACCCTAACCCTAACCCTAACCCTAACCCTAACCCTAACCCTAACCCTAACCCTAACCCTAACCCGGACCCTAACCCTAACCCTAACCCTAACCCTAACCCTAACCCTAACCCTAACCCTAACCCTAACCCTAACCCGGACCCTAACCCTAACCCTGACCCTAACCCTAACCCTAACCCTAACCCTAACCCTAACCCTAACCCTAACCCTAACCCGGACCCTAACCCTGACCCTGACCCTGACCCTGACCCTGACCCTGACCCTGACCCTGACCCTGACCCTGACCCTGACCCTGACCCGGACCCGGACCCTGACCCTGACCCTGACCCTGACCCTGACCCTGACCCTGACCCTGACCCTGACCCTGACCCTAACCCTAACCCTAACCCTAACCCTAACCCTAACCCTAACCCTAACCCTAACCCTAACCCTAGCTCCAACCCTAACCCTAACCCTAACCCTAACCCTAACCCTAACCCTAACCCTAACCCTAACCCTAACCCTAACCCGGACCCTAACCCTAACCCTAACCCTAACCCTAACCCTAACCCTAACCCTAACCCTAACCCTAACCCGGACCCTAACCCTAACCCTAACCCTAACCCTAACCCTAACCCTAACCCTGACCCTGACCCTGACCCTGACCCTGACCCTGACCCTGACCCTGACCCTGACCCTGACCCTAACCCTGACCCTAACCCTAACCCTAACCCTAACCCTAACCCTAACCCTAACCCTAACCCTAACCCTAACCCTAACCCTAACCCTAACCCTAGCTCCAACCCTAACCCTAACCCTAACCCTAACCCTAACCCTAACCCTAACCCTAACCCTAACCCTAACCCTAACCCTAACCCTAACCCTAACCCTAGCTCCAACCCTAACCCTAACCCTAACCCTAACCCTAACCCTAACCCTAACCCTAACCCTAACCCTAACCCTAACCCTAACCCTAACCCTAACCCGGACCCTAACCCTAACCCTAACCCTAACCCTAGCTCCAACCCTAACCCTAACCCTAACCCTAACCCTAACCCTAACCCTAGCTCCAACCCTAACCCTAACCCTAACCCTAACCCTAACCCTAACCCTAACCCTAACCCTAACCCTAGCTCCAACCCTAACCCTAACCCTAACCCTAACCCTAACCCTAGCTCCAACCCTAACCCTAACCCTAACCCTAACCCTAACCCTAACCCTAGCTCCAACCCTAACCCTAACCCTAACCCTAACCCTAACCCTAACCCTAACCCTAACCCTAACCCTAACCCTAACCCTAACCCTAACCCTAGCTCCAACCCTAACCCTAACCCTAACCCTAACCCTAACCCTAACCCTAACCCTAGCTCCAACCCTAACCCTAACCCTAACCCTAACCCTAACCCTAACCCTAACCCTAACCCTAACCCTAACCCTAACCCTAACCCTAACCCTAGCTCCAACCCTAACCCTAACCCTAACCCTAACCCTAACCCTAACCCTAACCCTAACCCTAACCCTAACCCTAGCTCCAACCCTAACCCTAACCCTAACCCTAACCCTAACCCTAACCCTAACCCTAACCCTAACCCTAACCCTAACCCTAACCCTAACCCTAGCTCCAACCCTAACCCTAACCCTAACCCTAACCCTAACCCTAACCCTAACCCTAGCTCCAACCCTAACCCTAACCCTAACCCTAACCCTAACCCTAACCCTAACCCTAACCCTAACCCTAACCCTAACCCTAACCCTAGCTCCAACCCTAACCCTAACCCTAACCCTAACCCTAACCCTAACCCTAGCTCCAACCCTAACCCTAACCCTAACCCTAACCCTAACCCTAACCCTAACCCTAGCTCCAACCCTAACCCTAACCCTAACCCTAACCCTAACCCTAGCTCCAACCCTAACCCTAACCCTAACCCTAACCCTAACCCTAACCCTAACCCTAACCCTAGCTCCAACCCTAACCCTAACCCTAACCCTAACCCTAACCCTAGCTCCAACCCTAACCCTAACCCTAACCCTAACCCTAACCCTAACCCTAACCCTAGCTCCAACCCTAACCCTAATCCTAACCCTAACCCTAACCCTAACCCTAACCCTAGCTCCAACCCTAACCCTAACCCTAACCCTAACCCTAACCCTAACCCTAACCCTAGCTCCAACCCTAACCCTAACCCTAACCCTAACCCTAACCCTAGCTCCAACCCTAACCCTAACCCTAACCCTAACCCTAACCCTAACCCTAACCCTAACCCTAACCCTAACCCTAACCCTAACCCTAACCCTAACCCTAGCTCCAACCCTAACCCTAACCCTAACCCTAACCCTAACCCTAACCCTAACCCTAACCCTAACCCTAACCCTAACCCTAGCTCCAACCCTAACCCTAACCCTAACCCTAACCCTAACCCTAGCTCCAACCCTAACCCTAACCCTAACCCTAACCCTAACCCTAACCCTAGCTCCAACCCTAACCCTAACCCTAACCCTAGCTCCAACCCTTACCCCCTACCCTAACCCTAACCCTAACCCTAGCTCCAACCCTAACCCTAACCCTAACCCTAACCCTAACCCTAACCCTAACCCTAACCCTAGCTCCAACCCTAACCCTAACCCTAACCCTAACCCTAACCCTAACCCTAACCCTAACCCTAACCCTAACCCTAACCCTAACCCTAGCTCCAACCCTAACCCTAACCCTAACCCTAACCCTAACCCTAACCCTAACCCTAGCTCCAACCCTAACCCTAACCCTAACCCTAACCCTAACCCTAACCCTAGCTCCAACCCTAACCCTAACCCTAACCCTAGCTCCAACCCTAACCCTAACCCTAACCCTAACCCTAGCTCCAACCCTAACCCTAACCCTAACCCTAGCTCCAACCCTAACCCTAACCCTAACCCTAACCCTAACCCTAACCCTAGCTCCAACACTAACCCTAACCCTAACCCTAGCTCCAACCCTAACCCTAACCCTAACCCTAACCCTAGCTCCAACCCTAACCCTAACCCTAACCCTAGCTCCAACCCTAACCCTAACCCTAACCCTAACCCTAACCCTAACCCTAACCCTAACCCTAACCCTAACCCTAGCTCCAACCCTAACCCTAACCCTAACCCTAACCCTAACCCTAAGCTCCAACCCTAACCCTAACCCTAACCCTAACCCTAACCCTAACCCTAACCCTAACCCTAACCCTAACCCTAGCTCCAACCCTAACCCTAACCCTAACCCTAACCCTAACCCGAACCCTAACCCTAACCCTAACCCTAACCCTAGCTCCAACCCTAACCCTAACCCTAACCCTAACCCTAACCCTAGCTCCAACCCTAACCCTAACCCTAACCCTAACCCGAGCTCCAACCCTAACCCTAACCCTAACCCTAGCTCCAACCCTAACCCTAACCCTAACCCTAACCCTAGCTCCAACCCTAACCCTAACCCTAACCCTAGCTCCAACCCTAACCCTAACCCTAACCCTAACCCTAGCTCCAACCCTAACCCTAACCCTAACCCTAACCCTAACCCTAACCCTAGCTCCAACCCTAACCCTAACCCTAACCCTAACCCTAACCCTAACCCTAACCCTAGCTCCAACCCTAACCCTAACCCTAACCCTAACCCTAACCCTAGCTCCAACCCTAACCCTAACCCTAACCCTAACCCTAGCTCCAACCCTAACCCTAACCCTAACCCTAACCCTAACCCTAACCCTAGCTCCAACCCTAACCCTAACCCTAACCCTAACCCTAACCCTAACCCTAACCCTAACCCTAACCCTAGCTCCAACCCTAACCCTAACCCTAACCCTAACCCTAACCCTAGCTCCAACCCTAACCCTAACCCTAACCCTAACCCTAACCCTAGCTCCAACCCTAACCCTAACCCTAACCCTAACCCTAACCCTAGCTCCAACCCTAACCCTAACCCTAGCTCCAACCCTAACCCTAACCCTAACCCTAGCTCCAACCCTAACCCTAACCCTAACCCTAACCCTAACCCTAACCCTAGCTCCAACCCTAACCCTAACCCTAACCCTAACCCTAACCCTAGCTCCAACCCTAACCCTAACCCTAACCCTAACCCTAACCCTAGCTCCAACCCTAACCCTAACCCTAACCCTAGCTCCAACCCTAACCCTAACCCTAACCCTAACCCTAACCCTAACCCTAACCCTAGCTCCAACCCTAACCCTAACCCTAACCCTAACCCTAACCCTAGCTCCAACCCTAACCCTAACCCTAACCCTAACCCTAACCCTAACCCTAGCTCCAACCCTAACCCTAATCCTAACCCTAACCCTAACCCTAACCCTAACCCTAGCTCCAACCCTAACCCTAACCCTAACCCTAACCCTAACCCTAACCCTAGCTCCAACCCTAACCCTAACCCTAACCCTAACCCTAACCCTAGCTCCAACCCTAACCCTAACCCTAACCCTAACCCTAACCCTAGCTCCAACCCTAACCCTAACCCTAACCCTAACCCTAACCCTAACCCTAACCCTAACCCTAGCTCCAACCCTAACCCTAACCCTAACCCTAACCCTAACCCTAACCCTAACCCTAGCTCCAACCCTAACCCTAACCCTAACCCTAACCCTAACCCTAACCCTAACCCTAACCCGAACCCTAACCCTAACCCTAACCCTAACCCCCCCCCCCTAACCCTAACCCTAACCCTAACCCTAACCCTAGCTCCAACCCTAACCCTAACCCTAACCCTAGCTCCAACCCTAACCCTAACCCTAACCCTAACCCAGCGCACCTGCAGTTCATCAAACATTCCACAGGGTGGCAGCAGAGGACCACTTACAAATGCATTGTTCCCATGCGATGCCCGTTTGGCCATTTACAGTGTAATAAGCCAGCGTACCTGCAGTTCATAAAACATTCCACAGGGTGGCAGCAGAGGACCACTTACAAATGCATTGTTCCCATGCGATGACCGTTTGGCCATTTACAGTGTAATAAGCCAGCGTACCTGCAGTTCATAAAACATTCCACATGGTGGCAGCAGAGGACCACTTACAAATGCATTGTTCCCATGCGATGACCGTTTGGCCGTGTAGAGTGTAATAAACCAGCATACCTGCAGTTCATAAAACATTCCACAGGGTGGCAGCAGACGACCACTTATAAATTAATCGTTCCCATATGAAGAACGTACGGCCATATAGAGCACGGCATGAAATGACACGTCTTTTCTATTGTAAGGAATCCATATTAACACAGCGATCGTCAGCCAAATGGCTGATATAACTACATCGATGGATCGCTACAACTTGTTCCCACTTGCATTGAAAGATAGAAATCTACATTAACAACGTGCTCGACAAACGTTCGACATAGGCTATAGCTAGCGTCGCAGCTAAGCGAAGTGCAATATTTGTAGTTAGCATAGCCGCACAGTCACAAATAATATTGTGGCGATCCTGACAAAGACTAAGCAAGCTAGCTAGCTAGCTAGCTAGCTAAGCTGCAAAGCAATGTGGCGGGGGGGGGGGGGGGTTTGCATGAAATGTATATTATTGTTGTAAATAGCCAGCGTCGTAACTAAGCGAAGTGCAATATCTGTAGTTGGGTCATTCTACAGAAACGGTGGCATTCCTGTGTCTCACCTTTAGAGCAAGCAAAATACTTTATATTTATCAAAAATATATATTACATGTGATCATTAAGTCCATTCAGACTGTTCTTATAATAGTAAAACATATTTGAGTCATGTAATGAGCAATTCTTGTTTTTTAATCATTTATATAAAATAGCAAGTGCAAGTGTAACCCAGGGTTCCAAGACACATATTGAATAGATAGTGAAACAAAGAAAAATAGTAAATAACTAGTAGCAAGTAAATAAGTAAATTATAATTCAAAATGGAGACAAAAGGAAAAGACTTTTAATAAGGAAAAATACACTTTCTTTATGTGCAGAAAGATAAGTTGATAGAAGGATTAGACAACCAATGCGGATAATGATACTTGTTGTACATTTGTTGATTGGTCATGTCAGATGACAAGCCCGCCCTAACTTCCTCTGGTCAAGATGGCTTGACCGACAGCAGACATGCGAAAATTTCTCTGAACAGATTAAGCTAATTCGAAGTGAATTACAAGTGAGTTTAGGATACAATTGCAGATATTTTATTGAGGAGTGACAGTAACTTGAAAAGAAACAGATTTATAAAGAAATAACGAAGATCTGCAACGTTCTTCTATCGCCCTGTGTGACGACCGCGTGAAAGAAAATTTTCTGCATTCGCCATTAAGATCGTTGAAAACCGAACTTTGTACAACTTTGAACATATTCCTTGGTGAGTCCGCATTCTAAGACTATCTATCTTATTTCACTGCCGTAGTATCAGTTAGCTTGGGTGTCTTCAGAAACGAAAATGTTAAACGTAGTCGTAATAAAAAAAGATCCGAAAATGAAGGTTGCTAAGTAGCTAGCTTCATGTGATTTAAAGCTCTGGTAGTAGCAGCTAGCTAACTTGGCTAGCTATAGCAACTCGCGGCTAAACCAGCAAATGTGTATAATTGATGTGTGGGGTGTAGGCCGGGCTAACAGCAGGGCTGTTTCCTGCTTTGTGACTGTGGTGGTAGACGAACCAGGCAGTTCACCACATAGCAAGCTGAAAATATATTGAAGCGGGGACAATGTGATGTAACGTTAGCTAGAAGAAAAGCATTTGAAAATTCTCCAGTTGTGTTCTGAAAGTGTATCTCCTGTGTAATCGCATATCGCAGCCACATCGGCGTACTGTTTGTTAAATGTTATTTAAAACCAGGGGTCCTCAATCTTTTCCAGAAAGGGCCGGTGTGCGTGCAGGCTTTTGTTCCAACCAAGCAGTAACACACCTGATTCCACTAATCAACCACAAGAATCTCTGCTAAGAATTTCGATTAGTGGAATCAGGTGTGTAACCGCTTGGTTGGAATGAATGCCTGCATCCACACTGGCCCTTTCTGGATAAGATTGAGGACCCCTGTTTAAAACGAATGTATGTTGTGGTACCTTTTATTAGAAAGCTAACGTAACTAGCTAGCTAGCTAGTGCTGCGAGGAAACGTCAGTGGGTGAGTTTGGAAGCACTGCAAGATATGAGTAGTGAATTGAGTGAGCTAATGGTGGCTAATTCTACTTCCAGTTAATCAGAATCTAGATATGCTGACAGAATGAGAACAGATTGACAATTGATATAAGCTTTATCCAAGTTTATTTCACAGAGTAAATGGAAGGTTACAAGTGTTATACAATTTAGATGTTCACAGTGTATACTATGTCTTAATCTGAATGTACAGACTACTGATGAGTCTTTTGGCTTTGTGTTGCAAGGCCGGGTTTTTTTTGTTGTTGGATTTGAACTGCTGTGCTGGATCCTGGATTCGTCCGCCCTGCTTGCCTTCCCTGGAGAGCTACAGCGGCGCGCGGACTGGCGAGCCACCCATGTGATCGACCTGAAATCTTAAAGAGAAGGAAAGAGTTCAATTGTGCTTTCTAAGATGGTGGTAGGACAAGAGTTTGAATTCTACAAACTGGAACTCAGCAACAAGTGGTCCAACAACCACACGGACTAAACTGATTTGCACAGATAGTGTTTTAGAAAAGTGTTTTGGTGTTATAGTGTGATAAGTTTCCTTTGCATAGGTACTTTCAGTCGTACTACATAAAGGTCTTGGTTTCAAAATAAAAGTCCTAAAATCTAATTAGTGACAAATCATACTAGAACCAAATAACTAATAATAGGGATTAACTGAAACACATCAAAGAAATACTAAAAGTATGGTTAAGGTATAAAGATAGGAAAAATAGTCAAATTAGTGGAACCAGAGAAAATATAAATACAGACACAAAGTAAAAGGGCTTGGGACCAACTTGTATTTTTTTCCTTTCCCCATTTTGTAGATATGTGTACTGTTGTTGTTTAATGCTTTCTACTTTGTAATAAAAACAAAGGGTACAGAGAACCAAAAAGGGAAAATTTAAATTTAAAATAAAAAAAATCATTCTCTTACCTTTGAAATATAGATCCTGCTTCCGTGTGCTTCATTCTTGATGTGCAAACCGCCTCTCTCTCGCGAGTCGAATCTCTTGTCTTCTGATCTGGTCCATACTTACCTGATTTTATCCATTCTAGTAACGGTGTTAATATTGAAGCACTTGTTACAGAGGAGAACCCCCTTACACAAGCAATTTGCTTGTCACTCAGACCATGTATCGAAGTTTAGTGCCATATTTTGAGTTAAAAATTTTTATTTTTCTCCAATTTAAATGTCATAAAGTAAACACAAATGTCACATTCATGGAATGGAGAACTTAAAAAGCTGAAATACAAATGAAATTATAAATAATATAACGGTAATAGTGGTCACCCCATATCATGTCATTGGTGTTGCTGCCTCACAAAACTTTTATTTTGAAAAAAATGAAATGACTTTTATAAGTAATTTTTGGTTCAAGAGGTCATTGGAAGAAGTGTGATCAACATATGCACATGGTGAGTCTGCTGTCTCTCTTCATTTGTTATAAATTTGATGATTTATGTGTTAATTCTACATGAGGCTTTTAAATATGTCATTGGTGTTAGTCATTTCATAGGAAGGGGAATTAGAAATAGATAATAGAAATGGATTAAATTATATATTTGAATGATTTTAATATGATTGAAGACATGTGGTTTGAGGTACTGCGGTGTCCGTTTTGTAAAAAACCATTTGTTCGACAAATTGTCATTGGTGTTACCGTCATTGGTGTTACTACTCCTCCTGGTAACACCAATGACAATCAGTAACACCAATGACATTCTTGTGTAAATGAGCTTTTATAAAAGCTTCAACATAAGTATTTAAAGCAAAACAGCACATTGTTTCTTTTTCATAACTTCCTATTATTATTATTTTTGTCAGGTATGGCGAAATTGAGTGCAGCTGAGAAGCAGAGGTTTTATAGACAGCGCAGGGATGCTGACCCTACACGTAGAGCAGAGTATTTAGTGAAAAGGCAACAGGGTTATGCTAATGATATAGCAACAGGAAAAAAACACAACATAAATGATCTCAGTGAAAGGGCAAAGAGAGGTCAGCGCAAGGCATGGCGAGTCAACCAGGCAAGACACAGGCAACACATGAGAGCAGGAGAGACAGTCTTGACCCCCCCATCATCTCCAGGGAGTTAACCCAGCATCTCAAGGTAGAACTGAAGATATTGGGTCTCATTCACTATTATTGTAAAGTGGTTTGCATGTGCAGGTCATTTTCAATTAGCATAATACACGCTCCAGAAAAGCCCATATAAGGGCTTCTTGCTTAACCAAGATTCAAAATCAAAAGATAAACCAAAATAAACAATTGAATATCTTTGCATATACACCGTTAGTGAATGAAACCCATTATGTATATAGGAAATTACAAGCGTATTCAAACAAACCTGGACTTCAGATATCAGGACTAAAATATGTCACAGTACAAGGATTTATTTAAGCATAGTATGCACACTACACAGTGTAGCTTTGAATAAAAAAAAATAAGCTGCAATAATGTGGCCAAGCAGCTTATTATCATTATTATTATTATTATTATTATTATTATTATTATTATAATAAAGCTACACTGAGTAGTTTGGGGATTAACTGCCATGATTATGAACTTTGTATATCTATATTAAAGATATTGCTTTAATAAATACAGTGCTCCCTGACTACATTACATTACATTACAGGCATTTGGCAGACGCTCTTATCCAGAGCGACGTACAACAAAATGTATAACCATAACCAGGAACAAGTATGACGAAAACCCTAGAGAGAAGTACCGGTCCAAGTACAGGGAACAACCGCATAGTTCAACTTGGACCCTGATGGTTAAACTGATTAACACTAACAACGAGAACGGCAACAACGCAATCTATGGAAAAATAAAAATAAATAAAAATACAAGTAGTCGTTAAGACGGGCGCATCAACGAAGTCACCTATGAAACAGCTGCCTAGTTACAACCCTAAGTTTAGTCATTTACAGGGGGGAAGGGAGGGATGGGGAGAGGTGCAGCCTGAAGAGGTGGGTCTTCAGTCGTCGTTTGAAATGGGTCACAGTCTCAGCTGTTCTGACCTCCACAGGGAGGTCATTCCACCATCGTGGGGCCAGAACAGACAGGAGACGTGTTCTGGAAGTGCAGGTGCGAAGAGGGGGAGGTGCTAGGCGTCCTGAGGTAGCAGAACGGAGGGATCTAGCTGGCATGTAGGGTTTGAATATCTTCTGAAGGTATGCTGGGGCTGATCCCTTGACTGCCTGGTATGCTAGGACCAATGTTTTGAATTTGATGCAAGCTATAACAGGCAGCCAGTGGAGGGTAGTGAGCAGGGGAGTTACGTGGGAGTGTCTGGGGAGGTTGAAGACCAGACAAGCCACAGCATTCTGAATGAGCTGCAGGGGTCTGGTGGCAGATGCCGGTAGTCCAGCCAGAAGAGAGTTGCAGTAGTCCAGGCAGGATACAACCATTGCTTGGACCAGGAGCTGGGTTGAGTAGGTGGTGAGAAAGGGGCGGATTCTGCGGATGTTGTATAGGAAAAATCTGCATGCCCGGGTTACTGCTGCAATGTTGTTGGAGAGGGACAGCCTGTTGTCCATCATCACTCCGAGATTCTTGGCGCAGGGTGATGATGTCACTACGGTGTCCCCTAAGGAAATGGAAAAGTCGAGGAGGGGAGAGGTTGGAGCAGGAATAAAGATTAGCTCCGTCTTTCCCGGGTTGAGCTTCAGGTGGTGATTGTCCATCCAGCTCTGTATGTCCCTCAGGCAAGCGGAGATGCGGGCGGGGACCTGTGTGTCCGATGGGGAGAAGGAGAGAAAGAGTTGCGTGTCATCGGCATAGGAATGATAGGACAAGCCATGAGCAGATATTACAGGGCCAAGGGATCTGGTGTACATGGAGAAGAGAAGGGGACCAAGGACTGAGCCCTGGGGAACTCCGGTGGTGAGGGGACAGGGTGGTGATACCTTACCCGCCCAGGCAACCTGGAAGGAGCGGTCAGAGAGGTAGAACTCAATCCAGTCAAGGACTGTGCCACGGATCCCTGTTGCTGCCAGGGAGGACAGGAGGGTAGAGTGGTCCACAGTGTCAAATGCAGCGGAGAGGTCTAGAAGAATCAGGACAGAAGAGAGGGAGGCTGCTCGTGCGGCATGGAGTGACTCACTGACCGAGAGGAGTGCAGTCTCGGTCCAGTGGCCAGGCCTGAAGCCAGACTGCTGGGGATCAAGCAGGTTGTTCTCAGAGAAGAAAGCAGAGAGCTGGTTAGATGCAGCACGTTCAAGTGTTTTGGATAGGAAAGGGAGGAGAGATACCGGGCGGTAGTTCTGAATGACTGAAGGATCTAGTGTGGGTTTCTTCAGCAGCGGGGTGATGTGGGCCTTCTTGAAGGATGAGGAGAAACATCCAGAAGATAGGGATGAGTTCACGAGGGAGGCGACAAAAGGGAGGATGTCTGGTGTGATTGCTTGAAGGAGAGATGAGGGGATAGGGTCGAGGGCGCAGGTGGTAGGGCGGTGGGTGAGCAGAAGCTGGGACATTTCAGTGTCTGAGAGGAGAGAAAATGTGGAGAAACGGGGCGGAGGACGCAGAGGGGGTGAGGGGGCAGAGGATGCAGAGGGGGCAAAGGAGCTGCGGATGTCTGCAATCTTTTCCTCAAAGAATGCTGCAAAGTCATCTGCAGTGAAGGAAGACTGGGGTGGAGGAGGTGGCACGCTGAGGAGAGAAGAGAAAATAGACTTCTCTTCTTTTGTCACTGCCGCTAAGGCAAAATTCTACCAAACCAAAATTCATAACTCCATTTCTAACCCTCGTCAACTCTTCTCTGTCAGGAGAGACTGATAGGCTCAGAGGTCAGATGGGTCCCTGGATTTGTCCCACTTCCTCTCAGCAGCGCGGAGGCTGGCCCTGGAGGTGCGTAGGATGTCAGACATCCATGGACTGGGATGGGATGAACGTGCTGGCCTAGGGACGAAGGGGCATAGGGAGTCGAGTGTTGAGGAGACGGATGACGTCAGGGTGGAGGATGCAGAGTTAGTGGGGAGCTTGGAAAATGATTGAAGAGGGGGGAGGGAAGCAGTCACTCTGGGAGCAAGAGAAGAGGCTGATAGGGAGCGGAGGTTACAGCGGACAGTGACAGTGGGGATGGGAGGGGGAGAGGGAGGGTGTGGGGAGAGGGGGAGGGAGAAGGAGATGAAATGATGGTCAGACGTATGCAGGGGGGTAACCGTAAGATTGGAGCTAGAGCAGGTCCTCAGGAAGATCAGGTCTAGGAGGTTGCCTGCCTTGTGGGTTGGAGGAGAGTGTTGTAGGGAAAGGTCAAAGGAGTCAAGTAGTGGTAGGAAGGCAGCAGACTGGGAGGCTTCTAGGTGGATGACTATACCAAGTCATTGGTGTTATAATGTGTCACTGGTGTTACTGCATCTTTGTTTGGTGATTTGATATTAAAGGGGCCGTTTTTGACTTTATAATAATTTTGTGTTTGTTGATTGTTGCTTTATTTATGAGTTGGCATTTTAAGGATAGTATCATTCAATTTTCAGACTGTCCTTCAGTTATTGTTGATATTATAGCAAAAACCTGATGGCGTAAATGAAAACATGTCACACAATACAACTTTACACATACCTGATTGAAATAAATAAATAAATAAATAATAAAACATTTTTCTTTAAATTATTATCAACCTACTATGTCTTTGAGTATATGTGCAGATTGAATAGAGAAATGCTATTCTGATAAGCTTTTAATGTTGTTTTTGGTATGAGTAATACCAATGACAAAAAGATGGCACAAGCATTCTTTGAGTGAATGTATAAAAATAATTAAAATACATTAAGCTTTCATTTTTGTGGATTGTTAAAGGCAAGAGGTTAATATTGTACAATAAGTTTTGATTAAGTAAAATTAAATGCATTTCAAGACATGTTGCAATTCCAAATGCCACCGTTTCTGTAGAATGACCCAGTTAGCATAGCCTCACAGTCACAAATAATATTGTGGCGATCCTGACAAAGACTAAGCTAGCTAGCTAGCTAGCGGGGCTGCAAAGCAATGTGGGGGGGGGGGGTTTGCATGAAATGTATATTATTGTTGTAAATAGCCAAACTGTTTGCATGTAGGCCTACATAGCACTGCTTAACTGTAAATAGCCTGTGGGATTTTGTACAGTAGTCTTGTGAATAATCATGTTCAAACGCACTTATGTATACCCTTATGTATAAACTGCTAAACAGCACACATTCATCAGGCAATACACATTCACACAACGACAGTCATAATCCACAACCGTTTCTTACGGGGACACATTTCTCACTTCCATAATAAAACTCTTTGCAAAAACACATGATATCTCATAAAAAACACGTTCTCAACATTCAAAAATGCCAAGTTACTCAAAACTACTGATATCACAATGACGCCATGTTACAGTACTACAAACAATATAGGCTACCTTGCCTCACACAAATTACATAACATGTATTTCAATTTTTTCCTAGTCAATTGGCCCTGTGTTTTGTAATCTTACCGTTTCACAATGTCATGCAAACTTTGTAAACCCTAACCCAGCGCACCTGCAGTTCATGAAACATTCCACAGGGTGGCAGCAGAGGACCACTTACAAATGCATTGTTCCCATGCGATGACCGTTTGGCCATTTACAGTGTAATAAGCCAGCGTACCTGCAGTTCATAAAACATTCCACAGGGTGGCAGCAGAGGACCACTTACAAATGCATTGTTCCCATGCGATGACCGTTTGGCCATTTACAGTGTAATAAGCCAGCGTACCTGCAGTTCATAAAACATTCCACAGGGTGGCAGCAGAGGACCACTTACAAATGCATTGTTCCCATGCGATGACCGTTTGACCATTTACAGTGTAATAAGCCAGCGTACCTGCAGTTCATAAAACATTCCACAGGGTGGCAGCAGAGGACCACTTACAAATGCATTGTTCCCATGCGATGACCGTTTGGCCGTCTAGAGTGCAATAAGCCAGCTTACCTGCAGTTCATAAAACATTCCACAGGGTGGCAGCAGAGGACCACTTATAAATTAATCGTTCCCATATGAAGAACGTACGGCCATGTAGAGCATGGCATGAAATGACACGTCTTTTCTATTGCAAGCAATCCATATTAACACAGCGATCGTCAGCCAAATGGCTGATATAACTACATCGATGGATCGCTACAACTTGTTCCCACTTGCATTGAAAGATAGAAATCTACATTAACAACGCTCCACAAACGTTCGACATAGGCCATAGCTAGCGTCGCAGCTAAGCGAAGTGCTTAGTGACAAAGACTAAGCAAGCTAGCTAGCTAGCTAGCGGGGCTGCAAAGCATTGTGGGGGGGGGGTTTTGCATGAAATGTATATTATTGTTGTAAATAGCCAAACTGTTTGCATGTAGGCCTACATAGCGCTGCTTAACTGTAAATAGCCTGTGGGATTTTGTACAGTAGTCTTGTAAATAATCATGTTCAAACGCACTTATGTATACCCAACTTTAGCATGAATGAGTGTCTCTGTTAGCTTGCTGGCTAGCACCGAAGCACCAACCAAGCCGTTACCCTCAGTTCACCTGCTATTCTGTTGCAGTGAGTCACGTTGTTACAAAACACAGGGCCAAGCGACTTGAAAGAATTCAGCAAATATTGGGTAGCATTGCTTTCAAATACATCTTATGTATACAAACAGTGGCTGTCACAAAGCGTCTAACGCAACAGAAACGCAGGTGAAATATGTTGTACTCACGGATTTGCTGGCCATCCAACGAGCCTTGATAGAGAAAACAATCAGCAAGCCCGTAGAATTAAAGCTTCCTAGGTCGCAATTTGTGTAACCTGTTGTCCTGCTCCGTTGTCTGTTATTTCCTGGAGATGCACTTTCAGTCTTCCTAAGGTTTATAAGCCATTTTCATAGGCTTATCTGCAGGTGGAAATCCTCTTCGCTGTTTTGCTAAGCTACAACCAGAAAACTTGATTGTGGAGAATAGGAGCAGACGCATATGTCCCAGCAGGCTTTGCATATGAGGAAATAACAACAGTGTGAGAGAAATTAGGACGAAGTTATCAAATTGCGTAGTTGAAACAATATGTTTTCAGCAGGATGGGCATGTAGGTGAAGGTTGACATGATCACGGAGCATAGTGCTAAGTTAATGGAGTAGGCCTAATCTAACCATGAGCGAGCTTTTAATCCTTATCGAGCGGTATATATAACAGTCGCTATAAGTCTGTAAGTGTTAAGTGGAAGGTTAAGTAACAAGAGAGATGTTGTGTTTTTCTCATGTTCAGCACTAGTAGCTATACTTTTGGGTGAAACTTGATTTTAAATGTAATGTTTTAATGGGGAGTTGCACAACGTACAGATAGGTAGAGAACAGGGCGACATAAATGACATAAATGTAGAAACGTGGCGTTTGCCGATAAGGTTTTGTACGGTAGCCAAGTGAAGAAATGTAGTTAGTAGAAATGGCAGAGTGGTGAACTGGTAACTTTTTAATAAAAAGAATACGTTTGCCGTCATGAAATGCATATGGGTGGCCGTCAGTGAGTTTTGCTAAAGCAAATATAAGCGTAAGAAAACCTTAGTGTAAAAGAGGAAATTATCTGCCTGAGTGCGAGGCGGGATTCAATCCTTCAACCGGAGGTTCACCACACTGTCACTTTCTTAGTGCAGCACCATGACACAGCTATGCAATGCGTCAAATATCATTAGCAAACCTGTCCGTGGTATTAAACAGGGTTCATACACTTTTTCACCAATGATTTTCAATGACTTTTCCATGACTTCTCCACAACCTTTAACTGAATTTCCATGACCAAAACAAATTACTCTCTCAGCGGGACGATTTAAAATTATGTATTGTAACACTAAGTAAAATTAGGTCTGCATCTGAAACATATGGTGCCTCTCTAAAACAAATAAACACCAGACAGACACACTTAGATACATTCTCTCATATTTTAATTCGAATAGTTTAACATTTTTGTCAATGTCTCAAACAGCTAGTACACTCAGTATGTGCCTTGTGAGCTGACGGTGACCCTTCTAACCAATCGTGAGCTTGACATTCTTACCTTTAATGCTGATTTTAAATTGGTTAATATTAGCCTTCAATCACCCCCTTTCGCTGCACTCCACTGTCACGCGACACAGAGAGCTAACGCGTTAACTAATGTTACCTGAAGACAAAAGTTTATGTTCAATTTATTAGCGTTATCGAAAGCTGAAAAGTTGAAGCGAACGATTAGGCTACGGCATTTTTTTTTTTTTTTGAAACGTTAACGTAATGTTTTGTGTAGCGACCCGGTTGAAACAGCTAATTTCTCCGATGCAGTTTACTGCTATTGAATGTCTCGTGATTTAATTAGCGGTATTAATGTGACGAGAAACGCTTTGTAGTTTGAATGCATAACACGCAATTCCTTGAAGAGTCGACACATTTTAGGCGTGACAGTTTAACTGTTACTTGTAAACCGTACTGTTATATTGTCATTTATCAATAAAAAATCTATTGCATATATTGTTGGTGCTCCTTACATTTTGGTGGGTGCTCCTAACTTTTTGAAGTTGGGAGCACCAGTACTACCAAGTAAAAAAGTTCATTTCGAGCCCTGATATATTATTGAAGCTGCACTTCCCTGGCATATTGTTGGCACAGTAGGGCCTACGTTTACTAACTGCTACATTAGCAGACCAGACCGAATTAACTTCTCACACCACCAAAATACCGTGCCAATTTACGTTTTATTACTATACATACTATTTTTATGCTTGGATTAATTAGTAATTATATTTGATGCAACTTTAGCTATATTTCCATTACTTTTCCAAAACTTTTCAAAAAATATAATTTTCCATAACTTTTCCAGGGCCTGGAAATTGCATTTTAAATTCCAATGAATTTTCAGGTTTTTCATGAACCCTGATTAAAGAACAACACAGGCCGGCCGGTAAGCGCACAAGAGCTCACGTTCAATCCACATTCCTTTGCAATATTGTAGCCGGTTAATAAGTCAACGCAATAAACATATCGTCTGCACGTCTCGCGTTCGCTGGGAAGTATGGCAAACACCTCATAGATACACAATAAACACGGATCTAGACTATGTCTATTATGGATATGTCTATTATATCTATTTCAAAAAACGACCCTACCTTATCTACCGTACCTGAGCAAGATGGCTGGGGGGGGACTACCCCAGCTGGTTCTGAGCGAGGGGCAGGAATACACTCAAAGTGTATTCCTGCCTCTAACTCACAACCGTGGCCGATTTAGTATCTCCGATTGTATGCATGTTTTTCGGATTGGGGAAACCTAGGTGGACACGGGGAGAACATGCAAACTCCGCACAGAGCCGAGATTCGATATCACGACCTTCGTACTGTGAGGCGACAGCGCTACCCACTGAGCCACCGTGCCACCGATTACAATGCTTGCTTGGTAAACTATCAAGGATCATCAACGATGACGTGCCCTTAGCCTCATAGCTCCAGGCTAGCTCCCGTAATTAGTACTGCTCGGTTCTTCCCGGTTTAGCAATGGCGACCTTCTACACCCGCTGTCAATAGGAGCTCCCAAATATAAACATCACTCGCCTTCATAGGATTTTCACAACGACTAAAGACTCAACCGGCAAATTGGAGAAAGGCTATTCATTACATGCCATGTGTATTTTTGCAACTACCAAGGTAAGAAAACAACTCTTAACTGACTCACTAGCTAATGCTAATTAACCTCAAATACTAGCCTCCGTTCTACATGGTCGCTAACATTAACTATCTGTCTAACGTTGGGTAATGCTGTGTGCTTCATCTGCTCTTCATTCTCTACCTACAACATTGTAACATGCTTTCTTAACCGCCGTTATATATCAGCCTTAGCTGTCGTTCAAGTTTTTGCTTAACTACCTAGTCAAAATTCCCTTCCGATATTGCTTGTGTCGACAGTGCTGCCACGGAAACCACGATACATTTAGCCAGTCTAGCCACATCTATTCAAAATGTAAACGAGTAAGGCGTTCTTCACGGTCGGGAAAAATTTTATCACCACCTTAGTCTTGTTGTTAGCCACTCTTATGCATAGCACTTACTAGGTAGCTACCTAACGTTATTTTCTACGCCAAAATTATCATGGATGTGTAAGATGTGTTCACCTAAGTAATACAGACATAACCCTAACGAGACTTTTCATTGCATCTCTTATTTTATTTATTCGGTGTCCAATAAAGACACACTGTCAAGGAGGTCGGCGTGAGAGCCTGACAGTCTGTGTACTTTCCAGTAATGCACGCATTCACAAGGAGTCTGTTGCACACAGCTACAATTTCACTCAATCAACATGTCATATGCACCATTTTAAAGAAGAATCTTGCCGCCTAGGAGAACTTCGTCAGTGTGGTCCAGGGTGTGCCTGTTGCAAGCTTTATATTGTATTGTAGCTGTCTGTCACAGTTATTGCTTTATAAAATGTCTTGATAATCAGAATGATTGTTAACAGCCTGATTGTTGACAGGATGCAGGAGAGATGTGACCCCTGAGATCGCAATTTCCACTATCTCTCTCTCTCTCTCTCTCTCTCTCTCTCTCTGCAGCAATCCGCCAGGCCGTCTCCAGATCTCTTGTGGCACGCTACCAGAAATGTGAGCCGCCCTCACATTTACTCATTTTTTTTGTCATCTGTCTGTGTTTTTCATGTTCGCTTATGCCCGTGAGAGCTTCAAAGAGAATATTGCTATTGCTCGGCCTTTAAAATACTTCAATATTTTCATGCTGAAGGTTTACACAACAGGCATGGAATGTTGTCTGATACCTCCCTGGTTTGACAGTCAGGAGCTGGGCTTCCCTGGTTACAGAGTCAGGAGATGGGACTGGAAATAATTGAGGATATAGAAAAATAGCAACGTTTTAAAAGAGTCCTGTAGCTTTAAGAAAGGGAGGCTCCCTACATAATGTGTTAGGATGACTTGTTTTGCATCCCTAATTAGTTTTATTGGCTGTAACAGGTAGTAATGTCTTCAGATTATTCTGGAAAATAGTTAGCCTTCAACCGGAGGTTTACCAGTCTGTGACTTTGTTAGTGCAGCACCATGACATAGCAATGCGTGAAATATCCCAAACCTGTCCATGGTATTAAAGAAGAACACAGGCCAGTAAGCACAGAAGAGTTCCCGTTGAATCCATATGGCTTTGCAATATTGTAGCCGGTTAATAACTGAACGTGCAGACGGTACGTCATAATGCAGTGTACACGTTCAGTGTGTAGATATGGTGCAAAAGCAATAATTGACAAGTAGTAGACAATTATTAGTGAGGGTAAAAGCAGATTAAAGAAACGTGCCCCTAGCTGGGCTTGAACCTAGGAGTGCATGTTCCCAAGACTTACTCCCTAGGCCTCAGGCAGATTAGCTGTTTAAACTGGAAATATTTCAGAGTAAAAAGGTATGGGTATTTTGCATGTGTATGCCAGGGAAGTCTATTATCAGGTATATATGTATGCTGTAATTGATTGCCCAGTTTAACATGCCCATGCAAGCCATCACCATAGCTGAAGATACTAGTTGAGAACAGTCCAGTGATCGCACTGTTTGTCTATTATCAGATAAACCAGCTCGACTGAGAATCCTGCTCTGTGGTGCTTTTACAAAACACAACGCAAGATCACGCCTGTTACACCACTGACTGGTGGACTGAGTCATTGCACTTGAGATGATGGAAGTAAGTGATTGCACCTGTGGGGGGACTGTCTTAGAGGAACAGAGGAGTGAAAGGAGCAGAGCGGGCGTTTAGAGCCTGGAAAGCTTAGCTTGGTCAGTGTTACGGGGCGGAAGCCCAGCCGAGCTAGTTGTATTTCTGCACTCGTTAATGGAGGGCGCTTGCCGTTTGCGTGCCGTTTAGGGCCGCCGACAGCGAAGATAGCTAGCAGGTTGTAGGGCAAGGCAAGGTTCCTATGCGAGGCACAGCTGAGGTAGGGGTAGTGGGAATTTAGGAGCGCTTCTATCCGCTCTCCAGCCTGTTTACAAGGCTCTCCTGTTGCGAAGGGAGACACCTCACTGCACTGGACCAGCGGACGCCCCCACAGGAGACTCTGACTGAAGCCGGACCGGCACCCAAACTCGGACCCCGGGGAGCATCTCAAACACCGGGAAAGTTAAGTGGTTTTAAAGACGTACTCAATTCAAGTGTTTGTATTTGTCTATATCGCATGAAGTTTATGTTAAATGTTACTGATTTACTGATTTTAAAAGAGCAGCTGAGAGCCATAGTGCCGGGGTAGGGAAAGCAGCTGAGTCAGCTAGCCAGATACTAAAATTGCCACTGCATACGTGCCCTGAGAACACATGTAAGTTTGCTGTGGAAAGTAATTTTGCTTGCGGTGAAATACCGTGTGTTTTGCCTGCAAGTGTTATAATTCCACTGTAAGTTGCAGTGCTAAGTTGCACTGCACTAAGGGGGTGTAAGTAGTCTCACTTGGAGCAGCGCTATATTAGAAATATTTGGAATTACTTGGTTAGAAAATGCAATTGCTTTCAGCAGTGCAGGACCTGCAGAAGTTCTCCTAGAGCAGGCTAAGTATCTGTTTTTTGCAAATAGTGTAGCTAGATTAGACTGTTACCTGTACTTCTTTGGATAAAAGCGCTATATATAAATGCAGTCCATTTACTTCTACCTGTTTTGTAGTTTGCCCAGCATTAGTTTTGCTGTTTGTGTAGTATTTTTAGTTATTTGTTCTAACTGTATTAGGCAGGTCTTGTATGGAGCTAGTTAGCTTCACATGGCTTGTAAGTAATTGCTCAGTCATCAGCTGCTATTCATTTGGTAATTGCCAGCACTTGTAGTCTCGCTCCCTCCCAGTTAGTCTTAGTGCATCTGTATCCTTCTGCCACCACCCTTCCTCTCACTACTCCCTGTCCTCACTGCTCTGTGTCTCAACCCCATCCCAACCTGTTCTCTCCCCTACAGAACGCACTTCCGCAGGCAAGGCCCCCCATGGCAACGGAACCTCTCCAACATTTGCTATCCCTCGCTGACCCCCTGTGACAACAGTCGCAGGAGGGCTATGGAACTGCCAGTCTGCTACGCGGAAGGCTGACTTCAATTCCTCCTCTCTTTACATTTCCTTGCCCTCACTGAGACCTGGATCACACCAGGCGACACTGCAACCCCTGCAGCCCTCTCCTCCTCCTTCTCCTTCTCTCACGCCCCCCGCCCGTCTGGCTGTGGTGGGGGCACAGGTTTGCTCATCTCTCCCTCTTGGAAATTCTCTTCTCCCCCTCTCTCACCTCTCCATCTCTACCTTTGAATACCACTCTGTCTCAATCACCTATCCTGTTAACTTGTATATTGTGGTTATCTATCGCCCTTCAGGGCCCCTGGGAAGCTTCCTCCATGAGCTCGACACCCTGCTCAGCTCCTTCCCAGAGGATGGCACCCCACTGATCCTGTTGTAGTCTGTATTGGTATCTGTTTGCTGTTAGTGTTTCTTTCGTGTTTCTGTGGGTTTATGGTTTTTCACATCCTCCATCTCAGTGTTTTCCTCCTCCCGGTCACTTGTCTCGCCAGTGCCGTCTCTGTGTCTGTGTTCCCTGAGCTGCTTCACTCACCTGCGTTTGCGTGATTTCACTATTCGGGTGGGTCCGGGTTTTCCTGGTTTCCCCCCTTCTTTCCAGTATCGTTTTACTTCCTGCTTATATCTAGTTTTACTCATTTCTACTAATCCTTACTAACTTATAGATTGTAAAGTACTAACCTCATTAATATACTAACGTGAATATTACTAATGGACTAACAAACACTAGTTTTGGGTTTTTCATAGTTTAGATCGCTATACTAATACATTAACCATTCTCCCCTTTTCCATGCTGCGCTGTAGCTCCACCCCTTTTCTTTCTAGTCTGCCCTAACACTGAGTTCTGCAATTACCTGCACGTGTCTCTTGCTCTAACTGCACCTCTCTCTCTGCTTGTGTTTTACTTGCTAAATCCAGGCCGTCTGTTATCATTGTCTGTGATTCCAGTCCGCATTTTCAGTCCCCTGTCATTTCATTAATTATCCTAATGTTCTTCACCTAGATGTTGTTTGTTACTCTGCCCTCACTCACGTAACCCCTCCTTGATTGTTACCTTCCCCAGTGTATAAATGTCAGTCTTTTTCACCAGCTCCCTGTCAGAAGGTTGATCATATTCACTATGCCGATGTTTTGTAAACCTTTGTTTATTGAGATTCCTGAGACACCCTTTCCGTACCACTTCCAGTTTGCCTGCCCCTTTTGTTTGATTGCTTTCTGGTTTGACCTTCGCTTTGTTTTCACTTCTTGCCTGTTCCTTTGTACCTTCGCCTATCTGATCTCCTGGTTTTTCATTTTTTGCCTGTTTACCACTATTCTTTTGGAAACTCCATTTTGTACCGTCCTATCTCTGATTACCTGGCTTTGAACTTTGGACTGAATAAAGACAATGTTTTTTGGATTTCCCTGGTCTGCGTTTGGGTCCTTACACAGAACGTAACAGATCCTCCTGGGAGACTTCCACATCCACCTTGATGCCTCCCACTCCGCAGCCTTCCTGCCCCTACTCTACTCATTCCATCTCTCCCTGATGCACTCCCCACCAACACACAAAGCTGGCAACCTCCTAGACTGGGTCATCCTGAGGAATTGCTCCTCCGATCCCACGTTGACCCCTCTGCATCAGTCCGACCACCACTTCGTTTCCTTCTCGACATAGCTCAGGAGGTAAGACCGATTGTCTGGCAGTCGGAGGGTTGCCGGTTCAAACCCCGCCCTGGGCGTGTCCAAGTGTCCTTGAGCAAGACACCTAACTCCTAACCCCTAACTGCTCTGGCGAATGAGGGGCATCAACTGTAAAGCGCTTTGGATAAAAGCGCTATATAAATGCAGTCCATTTACCATTTACCATTCTCCTGCCCTCAATGTGGGCCTCCCTGGTTGACAGTCAGGAGATGGGGCTCCCTGGTTACAGCTGGTTTGCTGACTTGCTGTCATCTGTTTTCAGATGTACTTGAAACCTCAAGAGGGAGATCGAAGACATCCTGATCCGGTACCACGGGACCTTGTTGGTGGGCGACTCCCGCCGCTGCCGGTCCGACGAGTTTGCTGGACCCGGAGCCCGCCCTCGCTACCAGATGTCTTACTGCTAAAAATGCTGTCTTCGCTTTTATATACAATAAAAAAGAAAATGACCTAAATCAGCTTCAGGCTCACTGTGTGTACTGGTCTTTTACTCTGCTTGCTTTTTCTTTTCCAACCAGCCTTTTACTAAAGGCAGACTTAACATTCCTGATTTACTTTTCTGTTAGTTTGCTATTTTTCTCTATGATGGCACCTGACGTGTCAGAGATATGGGTCGATCCTCAGAGCGCACGTTACTTCGGCAGAAAAAAATTATTTCATCGTGCTTCGCCCTGCTGTAATCGATGTTCTGTCTTTATGAACCTGCAAAGTGTTTTTCTGCTTGTTTCAGTGGTAATGTGGGGATTGATGTTCAATTAAGAATGCACTGATTGCTTGCTACTGATTTTGCAGACCAGTGCTTTTCCAACTCTGTACTATCCCGTTTGGCACCTTGTTTGCAAAGCACAATTGCGATAATGGATTTCTATCCAGCCGTTCGCTTTTATGTGAATATCTGGCTTTTTCTTCATGGCGTCTACAGCAGTTTCTTGTCAGGGTAAGTAATCCCTCAGATCAACAAAGCGCAATTAAGAAAAATTACCAGTCCTTTAAAATTCTACTGCGGTTGTGCTTGTAACCAAACCAGCGTGTGTCGGTTGCCAGGGCGCGGTTAGAACACCCCAGTTGTATGCTACGCTTGTCGACTGGGGGGGCAGTCTTCTGCAAGTTATTCGGGCTAAGTGCTGCTGTTTCGCGCAGTTGATAAGCACCTGGATGTCTTTAAGCAAATGGTCCTTTCCGACGCTTTTGTTCTGGGTCAATGCTTGATGCTAATCCAAGCCTGGTCAAGCTTTGAAAATAGACAGGATACCGCTTTATCGCCCTTTAACAAAATTGCTCTTTTAAATTTTATTTCATATAGTGTCAGTTATCTGTTTACCAGGAATGTTCAGCCACTTTGCTTTATTTACTGCCCACGCGCCTGTCGGTGTTTGTGGACAGAAAGCCCGCTCGGAATTCCTAATTCTCTTTTGATGTGTATAAATGACAAGCGCTCTTAACTGTCGTGACATCCTAAGGTAAAGTTAACTTCGGAGTGCGGGAGCTTGCGAAGAAGGCAGATTCCGACAGGCGCGCTGTTGCACAGATGTTACTTGTAACTAATCCACCTACTTTCGCAGGTAGAATTGCAAAGCGCAGGTAATGCATTAAATATTTCTTAGGCTCGTCCGCCTGAATTTCGGCTGTGCTCCACTACAAAATGCAATTCTGACATTCTAACGCACGAGTATAGTCAAATGCCTTCATGATTTTACGCCTGTTTTCCGTTTGGACGCAGCCCTGAAATGAACATAAAACGGAAATTGAAAGCGCTGCTTCCTTGGATGGTTTTATTCTGCCAGTTTATTCTTTTTCAAGGTAGGTTCTCGACCTTCTCGATCACGTCTGACAGAAATGTCAACGGCAAACAACTGCAGCTCTGAATATTTGGCTACATTAGCTACAGTAATACAAAAATGTCATTGGCAGATTTACCTGAAATTAGGTAGTCTGCGGTTACCCTGAAATAGGAACTTTAAGTTTGTACTTTATATGAAAGTTACTAAACTTCATATAAGCACGCCAGTCGATGTGTAGAATTTATAGTTTACTTCTATTACGTGTTGGTTTCGTTTTTTTAATTTTTATTTTTTTAAATGTTTTCAATGTAAAATGTACGTGAAATGAGGTACGCGCGGGCCCTGTTGGACTCGAAATTTAAGCGCTGACTGAGCATTTTGTTCTGTAACCTAAATTACTTAATATAAGTGAACAGTTATGACAAACAAGCTGAAAGTTAAATTGCCACTGTCTCAAGTTAACATTTTAAGTCATCTTTTAAGACAATGGAGGCATGTCAACGTTTAAATGTTTAAGAGTTCATAACTCATTGATGCTTCTTATGTCATAATTTCAGCAATCTTAAATTAGCCAATGGCCTAATTGTTTTAGTATTGGTCCTGTTGTGTTTTCTATATATATATATATATATATATATATATATATATATATATAATTTTGCTTCATGCTTAATGTCAGTGACATGTTTGTCTGTCAACTTAGGTTTAAATTGCCAATCGCCAATCCCACAACATAAATTGCAGAGGTAAGTTTCACAGAAAATGTACAATTAGTGATTCAAGTCTGTGAAATGTTTTGATGATGTATGAATATTATTAGCAGATTTTCTGATAATGTTTGATCGAAACACAGAATTCTGCTTTGATCTTAAAGTATTGTAATTATGTGAAAACATGTATACGGTATAATTACCTGTACCCAGATATGCATTTTAATGCATACATATGGTGCTGTGAAATATTCTCATTTATTTATACTCATCCCTGAGAAATTATAATATAATTAATGATTAACTCTTCAAGTATGCAAGTTTAATTAGATTCTTGGAGATTAAAACTGTTAGAATGTTCATCTGAAGTGCACATGTAACTACCGATCTTTGCGAATAGCAACTTTCTATGGGCTGTAAGCCTGCGTTATGATTTATTTTTATAGTTGTTTCTATTTTAATTACCTCTGTTTTTAATTTGTGTTTTATTAACATATTGTTTTGGCCACTCGGTTTTTAAAATATGTTTTTATTACATCTACGTTCCCCCCATTCTTATTGGGATATTTTATCATGCTACAGTTTATATATCTTATCCTTACAGCTCAGGACTCCATGAGATGGAAGAAACTTGGTTTTTGAATGTGTATAAATGTGTTACTGAAGGTGTGTTGGGTAGGGGGTGCGATGCCTGTCTCAGTGACCCAGCGTTCCTTCTCTCCCTGCAGGAGGAGGTTTAATGTGCTTCGACAGAAACCGGATCTCTTCAGAGGAGAGGTATACCTAAGAGAAAAGTGCGTGGGGGCGGGTGGGGGGCGGCAAGGTGCGCCCGAATACGAAGGTGCGCCCGATTCTCACAAAGACCTCCTTGTCTGTAACACAAACGGCACAGTAGCAGAAACTATCTTTTACCTGTATCTACAGATAAAACAAAACTTCTGTTCACCGATGACAGGGCTTTAATTAAGATTCATAATGATGATGAGAAACCTTGCACATTTTTTCAGAAGTTAGGAAGTTGTGTGAGTTTGAATGGTGGACTGTGGTATTAAAACAAGCAGCAGTTCCCTTGTGTTTGGGAGGAGTGAGAGTGCATGCCTGTCTGCAGTCTTGTGACCTGGCTGAGGAGGTCACGGAAATGAACGTGAACAACTTCCAGATCTGGAGAAACTTGGGGTCGTTTTCTAAAACTCCTTTTCCTATAGACGTTTACTCCCCTGGTGTCCGAATCTGCCCTTCCGAGAAGCGTCTTTCACAACTACACCGCCCGGGACGTGTCTGCAGGTAAACGCTGTCCCGTCGGCTCTAACCCCTGCCCGGGGTTTGGGAGTTGCGCTCATTATGTAGAGATTACAGGTTCAGACCCCGGGTCGGTCGCTGCCGCTGTCCTGCCGAAGCTGTTTGACCTGAGTTGCTTCAGTAAATATCTGGCTGTGTAAATAGAGTGATTGTAAAGGTACGGGGTAAATGAGATTTCCTGTGTATACTTTTTCACTGAATTGTATCAAAATTGGTTATTAGTATTATTATTATTACAGTAATGTTGTCCTGATGATTATTGATATTATTATTGTGGTTCTTATTGGATGGATCAGGTTTAGCCATAGAATGCTGTTAATTAGTTTGCTGTATCTGTCCTTGCCTCTGATTGGTGGATAAGAGTGCTTGTCTCCCTCTGCAGAGAACTGATTGCCTTAATGGCGGCTGGTGCAGGGAGGGGGGAGACTGTGACTGCTCCCAGTTTCAGGGCCTGGGAGAGCGCTGTCAGATCAGTGAGTACCTCGTCCTGTCGCGATCGCCCTGTACCCCTCTTCGGTTCTGTCGTTGTTCCCCTGTACCCCTCTTCGGTTCCGTCGCGTTTGCCCTGTACCCTTCTTCGGTTCCGTCGCGATACCCTGTACCCCTCTTCTGTTTCGTCACAATCGCCGTGTACCCCTCTTCACTTCCGTTGCAATTGCCCTCTGCCCTGTATTCAAGATAATAAATGACCGCTGTATCTTGAGTGTGTATTATTTACATGTGAAACCTATGGCAGGAGTGTATATTTATTCCATATTGTGGCATCATGAGAGGGCGTGTCATTGATGGGAGGTACGTCCCCTCAAAATGGCTGCAACGCACTACAAAACAGATGGCTGCCGCACAAGAAGACTACAACAACCGGGTCGCCGCCGACTAAAGCCGGCTGCGGCTAATCGACTTGGTGGCGGGTTTATTTAACGAGGCCTTCTCTGAAGGGAGGGGGTTAGATGTGAAGTGATTGTGTGCTTGTCTAAGTGAAGCTTTGTAAACTATTACTTTGGCGGTTGTGAAACTTTCTGTTACCTTTTTAAAGACTGCATTGTTAAAACTTTTTGGTTGATTATTAAAAAGCCCACCACCTTTTGGAAAACTGCATGGACCTGCTTTTGTTTGAGCGCCCCCACACACTGATGCCGCAATATTTAACCACAAATATTCAGTGCGTAGCATTTTCGTTGTTATATCGGCATACCTTTAGGCTATTGTTCGCTTTATCTTGTTGCTTTGATGGAATACGAATTTTAGGTAGTGAAAAAATATTTTTTGCATTCCCAGACAGATGCTATTGTCCAGTGTGTCATGCCCGGGGAGTATTGTTGCAGATGAGACTGCAGGGAGGAGGTGCTTATGAAATGGACAATTGTGGCACTTAGAAACTCTGTATTTTGCATCAGTGTCTTGTATTGTATCCTAAAGGCTGAAATCCTGAATTATGGTGTTTTCACTCATTGTTTGGTTGCGGGAGCACTGAATGTCTGAGTTGAGCAATCTCTGGATGTGATAGTGTTCAAATCTGTTCGATTTAGTTTATACATCACTGGTGATGGGCCCATTTGAGTGGCTGAGTGTGTGTTCATTGGCCACCACTGAGGCTTAAGGATGTGATCTGAAACCCAGCTGTGAACTGCCTGAGGCACCTGTAATCCCAGAGATGACATTAGTCTTTCCCCCAGGATACCAGAGTACCGCTGACAGTTAGCTCCTATGTCCATGTCCGCGCTGCTGTGTCCATGTCCCCGTGTCCATGTCTGCGCTGCTGTGTCCATGTCCCTGTGTCCATGTCCGCGCTGCTGTGTCCATGTCCCTGTGTTCACACTGATTTTACGGCTTCATAAGAATTATGTGAATTTTGTGTATGTTGTGTAAACTTTAGACCAACGTACGTTCTAATTCCTTTTTAATTTGAGACAGTAATTTTCATGGTGAATATTTGAAATGTATTGTGTCAGAGCTGTTTGTGCTTTTTGTAATGCAGTACCAAACATTGGGCAGGACAGAGATGGGATATGTAGGTCGTGGGGACAGTACCACTTTGAAACGTTTGATGGAATCTATTACTACTTTCCTGGAGCCTGTTCCTACATCCTTACTAAAGACTGCCACTCTCCAGAACCACAGTACACAGTGTGGGTAAGACTGCCGCTCTATAGAAACACAGTACACGGTGTGGGTAAGACTGCCGCTCTGTAGAAACACAGTACACGGTGTGGGTAAGACTGCCGCTCTGTAGAAACACAGTACACGGTGTGGGTAAGACTGCCGCTCTGTAGAAACACAGTACACGGTGTGGGTAAGACTGCCGCTCTGTAGAAACACAGCACACGGTGTGGGTAAGACTGCCGCTCTGTAGAAACAATGTTCTCAAGTACAGATCCCATCATTACTTATAAATGATCTGTGTTCCTTAGACTGGCCTGTTGGTCAAATGAATGGCAGCACATAAATCGGTGTTGAATATTCGGCCACCTGCACGTCACCGTCAATGAATCCACTCTGAAAAGAGCTGAGTAACTGCAGAAGTTGCACTGTGTGCTGCTTTTTCTTCAGGAATGCTAATTTGGGCAGATGTCAGTCACAGCTCCCTATAAAAGCAGGTGGCAGTAGGAGGTGAAGGCAGTGGCAGGGGTAGGGGCAGGGGCAGGGGTGGGGGGGGGGGGGTCTCAGAGGTAATGAACAATAACAGGCTGACCGCTCCCACAAGGGCAGAGTCAGTTTACCCACTGTCACTGACATTCTGGGGATTTTCAAGACTAGGCTTGATACAGTGTTAGATACTTGATACAGTGTTAGATACTATCTAGTCTGTAGGAAATCAGAGCACTAATTTAGTTAGGAAAATGGCGAGCATTGTTGGGCTGAACGGCCTGTTCTCGTCATTATATTATGTTATTAGCTTTGCTGCCGTAGTGCAAAAGATTTGGATGTGTACTAATCTGCAGGTTGGGGGGGAAAATACACTTAAAATTTTTATTTACATAATTTTATTTGTTCAAGCATTATTACACTTGTAGACTTGCATTTTAATGGGAACCAAACGTTGGTGGTGTTAAGTGCTTGTATGCTCTTGGCTGACGTCTATTTACTGATTTTCTGTCTGTTTTACACTAATTTCGAAAGATAATGAAATGCTCTTAAGTGCTGGGTCTGTCAGTGGTAGCATTTCTGAACCGCTAACGCAGATATATATTTTCGCTGGTACTGTCCTTCATTAGGCTATAAGAAGTAATTTGTTTGGGGAGTTTCCACACAAGGACTGCTGTATGATTGTCAGAAATTGCCAACACAAGCAAATTACCAACTTTACGGAATTTACGAAATTGTAAATTATGTCGTAGTGGCCGCTAAATATCGTCGTCCATAAAATGTTCCATCAGGATAATAAATGCTGTTTCGAGCGACGGGTGAATTTCGTGTCTGACTGACGTCGGGTGAGCTTGCAGTCTCAATAAAATGGGTTTCTTACATTTTATGAAATAACACGCCCCGTGTCGTGTCAGGCTGAACCTACAGTAAAAACCCGTCCCTGTTCTGCAGTAATGCAACGCTTCCGCGTTATTTCACACCAACGCGCCTCAAAAATGGAACTGTCGCTGGCGAAAAAAATGTATTCATCCAAAAACCTATAGCTTGACTGCGGTTTAAGTTTTCAGTCAAACTGACAGCTGATATGGTGGTGGTTTCCTTATATCTTGGAAGCTTGCACATTATGATGGATTCTGCCGAACGTTACATAGGGAAATTGCACGCTGACTTTCTTTAAAAAGTGGGTGGAAAAAGTGCTGGTCGAAGAGTGCACTCACTCGTAACTATGCATTGCAAGCAGGTACGCTAGTGTCAGTGATTTACTCAATCATTAACGCTTAACATTCAACGTGATAATACCTGCATTAAGCCCCCATCTGACTCTTATAGAAGGTAAGGATGTGATTTAATCCGGATTATCCTTTTATGGTACTCATATAAATGAAGATAACGAGAGCATTAACAGCTGTCTACAATATGAAGCCCATTAATGGGAGAGGAAGTCCCCAACTGGGGATGGCTTGAAAGCGGCGTGAGCACGGAGGAAAGCGGGGGGTTCTAAACGGCCTTGCTCTGGTGTTGTATAATGTTAACGAAAACGCATCGTTGAAATTATTTTGACGTTCAGCTTGGTAGCTAAAGATAAAAACTGACTGAAGATATCATAATGCTTATCATCCTGGTCGAGTTATCGTCAGAGGGAATTACTCTTTTAAACTTGCTAGGTCTCTTTTTGGTCTTCTAACTTCACTGCACGTTATTACAAGAGTACCAGTCAGAAGTGGTAGCATAAAGACGTTAACCAGAATGCTTATATTTAATGGTCTAGCTTGTTTATATTGAGCCAATTTAGTGTCAAACCAGGCGACTGCTGGGATAGCCGATTATGTGTAGCTATCTAGTTATGAAAAAATTTCATGGTACAAAAAGCGAGATGGCTTTACATGTAAGAGCTAACGTTGCACATTCAGGATCCACGAATAAACATTAATTGTCTCATGACTGTGGCTTCGATTATTTGCAATGCATTCATGTCTATGGGTGTCTACGAAAATGGATTTGTAATCTGCCTGTTAGTTGGCTAGCCACCTCGGCATTTTCTTGTAGCTGCTGATCCTGGGGATTGCAATTTGGTATGCTAGGCAGTGGATGCAGGGTCGAGTGAGGTCAACTTCGAACCAGAGTTCAGACATTTGAGAGTTGCGGTCGTTTACATCACTGTGTCGTTAGTTACTAGCAATGAGCATAAGTTATAATGTTTAGGCTATGCAGTTGAGGGACACTGTGTTATTTAACGGATTTGCCTAACGTTATAACAAGTTTTGCTGTGTGATTGTTTACGTAGTTGGTGAACATGTAGGCCTATTTGAAATTTGATTTGCCTGGCAGTTATTGGCATGCGTTTCATTCCCATAGATGCTTACGCGTGATATTGATGCAACGCTGTGAATTGTATTTTGCCAGTTTCTAAGTGTTCTTAAAAACTGACAAAATAACGTGTTTTGCAGAAATTGATGTAAACTATGGCCTTCCTGGTTCTGTGCTGAGACATGACACCAAATCTTGACTATATGTCTAGATACAAGTTGGAAAGTATGTGTAATTGTGGGGATATTGCAGATTTTAATTCTGACCTCAGGTTGGCTAGATTCCTGTCCCTCACATTTTCATTGTCAGCATGACTTTGCTGTGGCAGGTACAGAATTTGAACATTTGGAATCATTCTGTCACAGAAACAATTGATCGCCACGTGTCGCTTTACAAGTGCTAAGAAGGTTTGTTTTCCTTAATACAACAGTGTAGGTTCCTCTTTACTAAAGGAAAAATGAAGAAGGGATATCACACAATGATTTCCCAGAGTTATACTGCACTTCTGCTTAACTTCTTTCCAGTAAGGCGGTTCGTGGGGCCTGGGTGGACGTCTGCCTGTAACATCATGTTGCTTTCCTTGCTGCCCACAATGGGGCCCATGCCAGCCCACAGTGGGTCCTGGGTGGACGTCCGTCTGTAACATGACTGTAAATAAGCCGGTGCTTGAGTGTGGTCAGGTCAGGTCTGCAGTCAGAGGAGAGCAGGTTCTTCAGAAGAGGGGAGCTGAGCAGGGGAAGGATCCGATTGGATGGCTGTTCTCCTGACTGGTGCGGGGGCTGTGATCTGATTGGATCGCTGTTCTCTTGTCAACAGATATGACCTCTCAGCTAAATTTATGGTTTAAAGCACCTGACAGGACCAAATGAAAGTAGGGTGCATCATTGTCTGTATTTGTTTTTTCTAGCCCAGTCTTGGAAATGATTTGAGCATTTGGTGGTTTAAAATGTCAGCTGTATGTTCACAACACATTGTCCTGCATGGCACGTACAATGGAAATCAAATGCACTTGCTGCCACTCTTGTGCACAAAGGGAAAAGGGACAGCTGTTTTATATTAGCATCATGTGTCGCCATCTAATAGAAATTCTTTGGGGAACAGAGGACTTAATTTCCCACAGGCTGAAGTAAGTGCACTGCAAACTGTTTCCAAAATTTTAACTACTCTCAATATTGAATTCTTGCTGGGAAAGACAGTTTTTAATCGCACATGTATACGTCTCAGAAACATTTACTGTGAATTAAAATGGGCTAATTACTCAAACGAAAACTGTTTCGTGTAATAAGAGGGAGTGATAAAAGAGCTATTTCACACATCTTTGCTGTGGAGGTAGACCTATCTAACGTTCATTCAAGCTGAGGTCTATGTGCAGATTTGCATCACAGTTGATAGTATCATGGCCTAGTATCAGGGTAACACGGCTACTGATTGAGGTGGTGACAGAAGGGTTTAAGCAGAAGGACCTGCATACTCTGGTATATGCCTTGGTGACTTCTGAAGGTGAACAGAGGTGAGCCTTTGACTACAGAACTATGGTGAAAGCATTTGGGGATAATATTGTGTTTGTGCTGAAACTCTCAGCAGTGGAAGTTAATGAAGGAATAAAAAAGTGCCTCCACAAGACCACATGGCAGAATGCTTGGCAACAGATTCTGGGTGTAAGTACACTGGCTTCAGACCAACACCCAAACATATTGTGCAAGCACTGTAGGATGCTACACTTCAGTCCTGAACTTCCTGTTCTGGGGACCCATTCTTTGGGTACAGCTATGAGGTCGTACAGCTGAGTTGGATTTTAAAAATGTAATATGTAGCCTATATATATTTTAGCTCTGGTGTATTCTGGAATGAAAGTTGTTCTGAGGGCAGAATGATCTGGTTGGCTGAGGAGGTCAGGCAGCGGTCAGCAGCTCTTCTGTACCCTGGACAATGTGTTCAAATCCCACTTGCAGTTCCTTAAAAAGAGTCGGGAATCGTTATTACACCTGTTTTAAGAAGCTATGAATAAGTGATGTGTGCCCAATCCCTCCTTTCCCTGTGTGTCCTTATGTGCCCAACCCCTCCTCTTTTTATTCTTTCTCCTTTTTCCTTTGTCTTCTTTTCTCCCCCGTTGTTTCTCTCCTTCATGCGTCCCTCTTTCCGTTTATACTTGCTCCCTCAGTGCAGATGTCTTGGCTTGGCAGTCCTCCCGGTTTGTCTGCCTTGTGCAGTACACTCCACTTTAACTTCCGAGGAAGACCCATTAAACACCACGAAGGTGACACTCCTGTAGGGGTTTGGGGTGTGGCTGTATTTCCTCTTCTGCCTGTGAAATATATTGTGGCCATTTAAAGGCGTTCATGCACGTTAGAGCCGGCAGCCACCAGCAATCATTCAGTGGCTGCAGGACGGCGGACTGGCGGGGGAAATTTAAGGCCTTGTCCGGGCTGTTTGAGAGGAAGCCTGAGTCACACCTCTGCTTGAAGATTAAGGAATGTAAGGGTCTGTGAATGCTGAGTCGGCGGTCCACCTGAGCGTTACTCATACCTTTGACAACTGGCAGCCTGAAACGTCAGCCATTCCTGAGCTGTTCTCAGCAGGATGAAAAGACATGGACCCCTCCATTTCACAGCCGTGAATGACTGTATGCAACTGCATTGAGACTTGTGCTCTGTGTCTGTCAGAAAGGTGTCACCAGGTGGTTGCATGTTTAAATTTTGTGGGGGGTCATACTGCTTTTAGTACTTACATTCCTTAGTCTGAATTTCTTCAGTGAATTTTTGTTTATCTCCATGATGCTGTAAGTGTGAAAATCACCCCTGATAAGGTATTTGGTCCCAGCCACTGTCTGCTGGATTGTATTCTTGCCTTAAAACTAGAAACCAGCTGAAATGCGATATTTTTGTCATCAACTGCTAAAATTGATCAGTTAAGTGCGGAACAACTATGAAAACCTGACAGACTCTGGAGCACCAGGGTTGAGTAGCACTGGAATTAATCACGGGGCTAGGTAATGCCACAGACATAACATAAAACTGAGAATCTTAAGAGAAAATGATCCACAGTGGGCGCTGTGACATGGCCTTGGGAGATGCCTGTGGGAGCCATTTAACACACCGCCTTTGAAGAGAGGGGCTGATTCAGCACAGTCCACCTGACCTCACCTGCAGATGCCCCGGTTACAAAAGAGACACAATGCCGTTTTGAGTTTTCAAAGGTAGCGCAGAGTTTGGGTAACGAGCGAATTACACCACATGCTTTTTACATTTCGTGCACCTGGCACCTGACCTGAGCATTAAACACAAACACGACTCCCTGACTTGAGCATCAACCACAGATGCGACTCTTGTGTGTTTTTATATAGTCTGTTTACGCTCTTTTTATAGTGTTGTTCTTCTTGTGTGAAGGACATTTGTAGATTTCTTTATTGGTGACGCATAAATAAACCTGCTAATGATCCAAGCACTTAAACTGGCACAGACAAAGACCAGTGGGCCGAGGGGTGCTTTCCCGGAGAGAGATTAGCATGAATAATTCACACTGCTTTATGTTGCTGGTTTATTGGTCTGTAATTTATTAGACTAGAGAGATCCACCTTGACAAGAACCAATCAGAGCTGCCGAGGACACAGGCTGCGTTTTTCCTGCAGGAGCATTTTACAGAATTCACTGCCCTATGGAGAGGGGAAACAACTTGTACTTTAATATCAGATGTCATGAATTTTCGTTCTGCCAGCTGGGGGTAGCGGGGGGAGGGGTTAGTTGTGGGACTTCTACTAATTTCCTACTAAAGGAGGGATTCCATCAAACCCCTGTGGCCTTGTTTCTGGTGAGTTTGTGGTTGCCATGGTCAGGGCATTCGGGGTGGCTCCTGCCTCAAGGGCGTTCCTCTCCCGAGTGGTTGGACACCCCATCAAAACAACCCCAAATGCAGTTCTGTCCTGTACGCCCAACCCTAACCAAACCCCAAATGCAGTTCTGTCCTGTACACCCAACCCTAACCCTGACCCTTACTGACTGCACATTGTTTACCGGTGCGGCAAAAATCCCAGCTTGGAAAGGTCAACGGATGGTTCTGTGAGACAAGGACCGACTGCTCTGTGGACCCTTTTCAGTCCCAGGGAGAGCGTTTTGTTGGACGAACCAAGAATCTGCTTATTAAGGGTGATGGATTTTCTCTGTCTGCACTTCAAATGGGCACTTTCTCCTGTGGTCCATTTTAAAACTACTGTTTACTGTTTCACCCAGAAGTTGAAGTCCTGCTGGAGTTTAAAGGCAGGATTTGTGTGATAAATGTTAGGTTAGGGTTAGGGGTAGATCCACAATAGGTGGACGGATCCTCAGGTAACGTGTCCAAAGGTTCCCATGCCTGCTGTGCTTCCTGACCTTTCTCACCTGAGACCTCTGGATTGGGATAGGGTTAACCCCAACCCTAACCCTGAGACCTCTGAGGGATTGGGTTAACTCTTATTTTTACTCGTATTGATTTTGAACGGTTTTCGCACGCTAGTCTTCGCAGGGCACCGGGGCCCACTGCTTCCAGGTCTGAATTTCAAAGAAAAACAGAAGAAACTTAATAGGATCCCTTAGTCTCTGCTCTTGTGTTGTTGTTGTGGAAATGCCAGGATTGGAAGTTTCAGCTGCTTTTTTTATTGCAGGATGGAAGGGGACTCATTTCTGAAGATCTTACAATGGGAAATGTGATGTCTGGTAGAGAAATGGGATTTTGTGTACATTTCTCTGTATGGTTGTCTGAAAGTCTGAAAGTGTGTGTGCGTGCATGAGTGCATGCATGCGAAATTCACTCTCAATGTCACGTGTGCAAGCCTGGCAAAGCACACCTATTTATTTTTTTATTGTCATCTGAAATACAAGGCAAATGTTATTACATTGACACCTAGATGGTTATGTTTTCACTGTGGTCGGATATCAGTTTAGAGCTGGCAAGCTAAGAAGACAGGCTATAAAAGAATAAATGAGCATTGAATATTTATTTGTAGTGCTGTGGCTGATGTTCACCAAAATATATTTTTTTCTGGAAATGATATGCGAGACCAGCCTACTTTGGCAGAGCATCTGAGCAGATCACATGACCATAGCCCAATCCTGGCTTTGGGGTAGGGTGGGGGGGGGGGGTTTACCTTGGGGGAAAAAAATGCTGCTCATAAAGTTTTTGTTTTTATTATTATTTAATCATCCCTTCTGAAGGCTTGATAATGTCTTGTAGGCTGTGCCCATAAAAGATTTACTGTAGCTGTGGTGATATTTACACCCATTTGTATTTCTACCTGGGATACTTGCAAATGCTAGTGTCATAAGAATCACCCTGTATGTAAATCCAGGAGCCCAAAGAGGCCCTCCAGTAAAACGTGCTGCCTCAGCAATGTCAAACAGCAGAATGAACATTGCTGCCACAGTATAATGTGTGAGTTATAGGGCCTGCCTGACTTTGTTATTCACCCAAATAAACGTCCTTGCCCCTTTAGCAATGTGAGACATTGGTTTTGGCACCTTTTCTCTCGATGAATGGAGATACAGATATACTGATGCCTGTGTGCCTTCCTTCCTTTCTTACTGTTAGTCTGTGGTTTACCCCTCTGTGAAGCACTGAATCTGAATTGATCCTCCCATTGTCTTCTGATGTGATGAGTTCCCACATTTGTCAACCATGACTGACAAAAAGATGGCTGTACGGTAAATCACATGGCTGTATGGTAAAGCGCATGGCCGTACCGTGAAGCCCATGGCCGTACCGTGAAGCGCATGGCCGTACCGTGAAGCGCATGGTTGTACCGTAAAGCTCATGGCCTTACTGTAAAGTGCTGGCAGTTATTGCCGCATTTTCTGCCCCCGTGCAGTCCATATTCTGCTCAGCCGTACTCTGTGTGCCAGAGAGTGAGAGTTTCTGCTGATGGTGGTGATATTGCCTCCCCCTTTCTTCTGTCTTTCTTTCCTCCGCTATCCACCTCCTCTTCCCTTTATCTGATTTTTTTTTTTTGACTGATCTGACAGAAAACCATATGTAAACTGTCACAAGGTATACATGGTGTGAGAAGATGATAATTGGTATAGTTTGGATGCTGTGTGATTTTTATAGATCTGTTTTTATGTGCTGGATTGAGGCTTATATGGGAGTGGCCACAGGTATGCACTCTCTTAGCAAATCGCAAATGCCAAATGTAAAGTCTTGGTGACCGACAGCTGACTTGAGTGACTCAGAGCTGCCTCCTGTAGGCTAGATGGAGTTCTGTGGTTTCCTGCATTTGTGTATGCCCATAGCTGTGTTAAGTGACCTTCAGACTGAAGCAAAGTGTTTGAGTGCCCTGTTCTGTGATGTAACTAATCTCTGTCTTGGTTTTTCCTAGGAAATGCCCCAATGGGCAAATTCAGCGAGTAGATATAACATACAGGTTTTCAAGGCAGGAACAGCAAAGCAATATAAAGGCCTTTATAGCCTGTAGTTTGGTTCACTTGGGTTCATTTTTACATTTCTGTAGCCATTTAGCCGATGCTTTTATCCACAGTGAGTTACATAGCTTTCAATCTGATCTGTTCATACGGCTGCATGTTTGCTGACTCAGTACCTAAGTACCTGGCTGATGGGTATAATGGGCCAAGACAATAATTATGTGCACCTGTTGCATGACATGCAATTTGTGAAAACTGTTACGTGCACTCTGGACTAAAACGTTTGAACTGATTGTCATTTTTTTTTTTTAAAACACTGTTGTAAATATTGTTTCTCCCAAGTTACTCTCATTTGGAGATATTTATTTAGTGTCAGTGAGGATGTGTGTCTATGCTTATGCCAGAGCGAGCGAAGCGCTCTTAGTAGAGAGAGGGAGGGAGCAGAGTGGAATAAGCGTGTTGTGCGTGAGCACGAGCCAGACTGCACATCTCTCCTCATTCTGAGGCTTCACGCCAGATATTTAATCCTTAATTCGCTCCTAAATCCGCGTTCGTCGCGTGCGCTGTTTTTCTGCATTGCCAAGACAACCGCTGAGCTTTTGCCTTTGTCCGCTGGAGTAATTGGAATGTCTGGATCCAGGAAGGAGTTTGACGTGAAGCAGATTTTACGAATCCGATGGCGGTGGTTCGGCCACCCAACCTCCCCTCCGCCCCACAGCCAGGCGCTTGGTGACTTGTTCAGCGGTAGGGGGGTCGAGTGTACGTCAGATAGTGCTGGAACACCCGTTCACAGAGGGGCTAACAATGCCAGCACCGGTACCAGCCGCAGTTCATGCAGTAGCAACAACAGAAAGTTTTTGCAGTCGGCAAGCCACGCCGAGTCCTTATCGGCTTCAATATCTGCTTGTACTCGGTCCTTTAGCCAACAGGACTGTCGGAGTGTATCGGCGCTACCCTTGGTCCCTACCTCCCACCCCCTGGAGGTCTTCGAGCTCACGAACGAAGGGGTCGCGCCGTCACAGCCGAAATATTCGGAAGGACCAGAAGCTGAGGAACTCCGTCAAGAGGGGAATAACGACTCAAGCTCTTACAGGTAACGTCACGAACGATAATCAGAGCAAGTGGGGAATGTAGTTTGTGTTTGTGTAAACCAGAGCCGTTTGGATTTTTACATTTTCATTGTTTATTTCAGAGAGGGCGTTTTGAATGGTTCCATGGAAACTTTTGTGAATAAAATGATTTCTTTGGGTCGGTTGCCTAGAATTGGACTCGGATTTAAATGTACAGGGTTGCCTGACAGTGTCGAGTGTTACTAAATCCCTGTATGCTATGACATTTATTTCAATCCTCTGATCATTGTATTGCCACCGTGCTAGGTAATGCATTGTTTGCTATCTTGATGTGTAGGGTAATGGAAGCCGAGTTCTCGGAGGAATGGACGTGGTAGTGGTTTGCATTAATATTGGCATTTAGGAGAAGACTCTTGAGGATGCAATCGATCACAGCTAAGCCCATTTTCGGTGTAGATGAGTGGCATTTTGATGATGCTAACAATCAACGCATGATCATAGCCTCACAATGGGATAATCCACATTCAGATTTATAAAATTAATTTCGTGCTTTTTTTGTTTGTTTGTTTAACCCGTGGAAGGCTTCTCCGGTATTCTTAATTTTTAGGCTAAATGTAGTTTCCCAGCAGCTTGCTCATTAAAGGCGTGATTCAGTCCACCCTGGTCATAGCTATTAACATGAGATATGGGCTAATGCATCAGAACCTACATTATGTTATGAGTTGCATTATAAGTTTGTTTGTTCATTGATGTTCACCCCTTTCAGGAACTATATGCAAATGGCTGTGGTCTATTTCCCGCTGTGACAGGTTCACATCTTTGTTAGCATACTGTAAAGCACACTGTCGTCATGGTACCTAATTGTAGGTTATTACCTAATACCTAATTATTTTTTAAAAATATATGATTGCCAGATCGAACAAATATCTGTAGATTGTTGAAGCCATGCGCTGTTTTGCGAATTAGACCCGTCAATGTAATCTATTGACAGTAGGCTACCGATTTGAGTCTTCACTTAATAGGTGATTTTTAGGGAAATGTTATGCTAATAAAGTTTACTTGAGGTCTTTTCGCGAATGACGTTTTCATCTGGATATTAACAGTGAGACTTGCGTGTCTTTTATCCTGTTACGTGTATTTGCCGCGTTTTTCTAGGAGCATATTTTAATCCATGTAAACTAGGGTCTCTCAGCCCGCTGTCTGTCGAATATTTAATATCTCTGGCTATGTCTGAATAGTGTGGAATTGTTTACAGTGAGCAGTTTTGATGTGTTCTGGCTACAGGTTTACTGGTGTAGATTCACCTCAGGTTATGTCTCTGGAGGAAAGGGCGAAGATACTGGCGCTTTTTCAGAGGAAGCTCTTCTGCTTCTCGTGCATGCAGCTGCGCACACGTGTATGCATGCATTTTTTAAATCCGTTTTCATAAGGCATGCACAGCTGAATAACTTGCCATACAAACAAGTCACACCTATCCATATACACACGTTTGTTTTTATGTGTTTTTGTCATTGTGTTATGAATCTCTAGCAAACCAAGCTGAGTGACTCTGTAAAGAAGGGCAGGCTTTTTCTGAACTGCACGGTAGCAAGTGTGGGTGTGGCTGACAGAGGCCAGAGATCCAGCCCCCAAACGGATGAGGCGTTGCCGTGGGGACTGTGCAGGTGACTGAAATCCGTCTTGCCTGTCCGCAGCTCATCTGCATGGCGGCTGTGCAAGGGGGTGTCCAGCTTCCCCCCCCCCCCCCCCCCCCCCAATCCGCGCCTGGAGCAGCGGCTGAATCCCAATCGCTCTGGTGTTCTGGCGGAATTCCTGAAGGCTAGACTCCGTACTCTTTTCCAACATGGCTCTCGCTCTCCATTCATGTACTTATTCCATTTATTAGGGCGACATAGCTCAGACCGATTGTCTGGCAGTCGGAGGGTTGCTGGTTGAAACCCCGCCCTGGGCGTGTCGAAGTGTCCTTGTGTGTTTGTTTGAACATCTTGAGGTCTATAAATAGTGGGGGGTACTTCTCTCCCGCCTCTGCAGAAAGCCTATGAGATGTGCCTTTCAGCGGGTCATTGTGAGGGAGTACTGAGGTTTATATATGGAGTAGCCTCAGCGGGTCATTGTGAGGGAGTACTGAGGTTTATATATGGAGTAGCCTCAGCGGGTCATTGTGAGGGAGTACTGAGGTTTATATAGAGAGTAGCCTCAGCGGGTCATTGTGAGGGAGTACTGAGGTTTATATAGAGAGTAGCCTCAGCGGGTCATTGTGAGGGAGTACTGAGGTTTATATATGGAGTAGCCTCAGCGGGTCATTGTGAGGGAGTACTGAGGTTTATATATGGAGTAGCCTCAGCGGGTCATTGTGAGGGAGTACTGAGGTTTATATAGAGAGTAGCCTCAGCGGGTCATTGTGAGGGAGTACTGAGGTTTATATATGGAGTAGCCTCAGCGGGTCATTGTGAGGGAGTACTGAGGTTTATATATGGAGTAGCCTCAGCGGGTCATTGTGAGGGAGTACTGAGGTTTATATAGAGAGTAGCCTCAGCGGGTCATTGTGAGGGAGTACTGAGGTTTATATATGGAGTAGCCTCAGCGGGTCATTGTGAGGGAGTACTGAGGTTTATATAGAGAGTAGCCTCAGCGGGTCATTGTGAGGGAGTACTGAGGTTTATATATGGAGTAGCCTCAGCGGGTCATTGTGAGGGAGTACTGAGGTTTATATAGAGAGTAGCCTCAGCGGGTCATTGTGAGGGAGTACTGAGGTTTATATATGGAGTAGCCTCAGCGGGTCATTGTGAGGGAGTACTGAGGTTTATATAGAGAGTAGCCTCAGCGGGTCATTGTGAGGGAGTACTGAGGTTTATATAGAGAGTAGCCTCAGCGGGTCATTGTGAGGGAGTACTGAGGTTTATATAGAGAGTAGCCTCAGCGGGTCATTGTGAGGGAGTACTGAGGTTTATATAGAGAGTAGCCTCAGCGGGTCATTGTGAGGGAGTACTGAGGTTTATATAGAGAGTAGCCTCAGCGGGTCATTGTGAGGGAGTACTGAGGTTTATATAGAGAGTAGCCTCAGCGGGTCATTGTGAGGGAGTACTGAGGTTTATATATGGAGTAGCCTCAGGTGGCCTTTAAAGGGAGAGAGAGAGTATTGCAACGCTGAGGCGAAAGAACCTTAAACCGGCTCCCTGCGCAGCTGGAGAAGTGGCTTCTATTTATAGCAGCTAGCAGTTCCCAGAGCCACCCTGAAGTTTCTCATTAGATTGTTCTGTTTGGGTTGTTCTTCCTCTCTGTAGGAATGGAGAAATGTCTGCATCTGCACGCCGTGCTTTATATCGGTGCCTTTTTTTAACCCTCACTCGCTGTTTTTTTTCTTGGCCAATTTTTCTTATTTCATGTTTTCCAGTAAAGTGTCTTTGTGACAGTGTCTCCATAAAAGCGCTGTACTAATAAAGTTGAATTGAGTTACTTGTGCTTGCTCTTGAGTTGCCGCTGCATTTTTATTATGAAGAGCAGTAATTCCTGGGCTCTGTAAGTGACATACAGGGTCCTGTGTTAGGCTCTGTGAGTAAGGTCCTGTGTTGGGCTCTGTGAGTAAGGTCCTGTGTTAGGCTCTCTGAGTAAGGTCCTGTGTTAGGCTCTGTGAGTAAGGTCCTGTGTTGGGCTCTGTGAGTAAGGTCCTGTGTTAGGCTCTCTGAGTAAGGTCCTGTGTTGGGCTCTGTGAGTAAGGTCCTGTGTTGGGCTCTGTGAGTAAGGTCCTGTGTTGGCCTCTGTGAGTAAGGTCCTGTGTTGGGCTCTGTGAGTAAGGTCCTGTGTTAGGCTCTGTGAGTAAGGTCCTGTGTTAGGCTCTCTGAGTAAGGTCCTGTGTTAGGCTCTGTGAGTAAGGTCCTGTGTTGGGCTCTGTGAGTAAGGTCCTGTGTTGGGCTCTGTGAGTAAGGTCCTGTGTTAGGCTCTCTGAGTAAGGTCCTGTGTTGGGCTCTGTGAGTAAGGTCCTGTGTTGGGCTCTGTGAGTAAGGTCCTGTGTTGGGCTCTGTGAGTAAGGTCCTGTGTTAGGCTCTGGGTGAGTGAGTGTGTGTTTCCTGTGTTTGCAGGAGCTCTAACAGCAGCCAGACTGTGTCCTCATGCCACACCATGGAGCCCTGTGCACCTGAGGAGCTGTTCCAAGCGATGGGCCATGCTGAGCACACCTTCCGCCGCATGGAGAGCTACCTGAGACACAAGCAGCTGTGCGACGTGGTGCTGCTGGCCGGAGAGCGCAGGATCCCAGCGCACAGGTGTGTTACCAAAAAAAAAAAAAAGTAAAAAAAAATAAATAAATAAAAAAGTTCAAGTCAGACTTATACACCTGTAGAAATGAGAAACGCAAGAATAAAATGTAAATATGGTGACCTCAACTTTATTGATACATACTACATAAATAGTGCTTATATATGCTGCTACTGTTATTGTTGTAATAGTTCATTTGTCTGACGTTCTGATTCAGGAGGGTGATTCGTGTGGTACATATGGCTAATTTACAGTCGAAAGATTGAGTGGCTGGATAGTGATTTACGCTCCGCTGTTTTATGAAGCATACTGAGGCAGCATCTCTCCCAAGAGGTAAAGGTGAAACCTAATGGCCCATTTCCACAGAGAACAGTAACTTTTACGTAAGAGGATAATGATAAATTATGACTGTATTTCCCAGTCATACTAAGGGATGCGCCCGGGCCACAGCAATAATCATAAAAGGCAGAAAAGGAGGATAACGGTCACGGTAGTTGGCATTGCTCTCAGCAGCTGTTAGTGCGCATCTCTGGGTACATTACACACACAGGTGCATTGCACACAGCTGTTAGTGCACATCTCTGGGTGCATTACACACACAGGTGCATTACACACAGCTGTTAGTGCACATCTCTGGGTGCATTACACACACAGGTGCATTACACACAGCTGTTAGTGCGCATCTCTGGCGGCTGTGCTGTGAGCTCACTGTGCCTGATGCTGTGCTGTGAGCTCACTGTGCCTGATGCTGTGCTGTGAGCTCACTGTGCCTGATGCTGTGCTGTGAGCTCACTGTGCCTGACGCAGCTCTGCTGTGAGCTCACTGTGTCTGACGCTGTGCTGTTTGCTCTCTTTCGTGCCTTTCTCCATCTCTTTCTTCCCCCTCTCTTTGTCTCTCACCCTCTCTTGTCTTCTCTTCCTGTCTGTCTGTCTCTCTGTCTCTCGGGTCCTGCTCCCATGATGCTCTGCTGTGTAAGAGCCTGCCGTTCTATCGCCTCCTCCAGCTGAGCTAAAAATAGCTCCTGTCACTCAGCCACTGACAGCTCCCCCCCCCCACAGGGAAACTGCGGGTTTGATATCAGCCGTTGAGGCTGCTGGAGATTGTGGGTTAAGACTGAACCCCTCTCCTTTTTGGAGAAAGTGGGATGAGCCTCGCACCTGACAGGCACACGGAGGGAACAGCTCTCGCCACTTCCTGCTTCCTGTGGCTGTAAGAATGAGCCCGTTATGCAGGAGACTTCCTTCCTGTCTCTGTAAATGAGCCGTTAGGGACGAGTCTCTGCCACAGCAATGCTGTCAGAGCCTCAGCTGTCAATCACACTGTTGTAGCAGAATCAAATGCCTAAATTAACTTGAATCATCATTTGTTTCACTTATCCCACCCCCCCACCCCCCAAAAGACTGGTCCTGTCCTCTGTGTCAGACTACTTTGCTGCCATGTTCACCAGAGACGTGAGGGAGGCCAAGCAGGGGGAAGTGAAGATGGAGGGGGTGGACCCAGATGCATTGTGGGCGCTGGTGCAGTATGCGTATACAGGTACAGTTACCATGGTAATACAGATTTCCCTTTCAAGAGCCTGAGCCCCTCTCTCAATTACTGCCACACCTCTGCATGTCGGTTTATCTCTAGCCACGACTGAATGGTAAATGGTAAATGGACTGCATTTATATAGCGCTTTTATCCAAAGCACTTTACAATTGATGCCTCTCATTCGCCCATTCACACACACACTCACACACCAAAAGTGAAAGGCTGCCATGCAAGGTACCAATGAGCTCGTTGGGAGCAATTAGGGGTTAGGTGTCTTGCTCAGGGACACTTCGACACACCCAGGGCGGGAGATCGAACCGGCAACCCTCCGACTGCCAGACAACTGCTCTTACCTCCTGAGCTATGTCGAATGGATATAAAGAGTGACCTTAAACCTGAAATGGGTTAGGGTAGGTTAACCCAAACCCAAACCTGAAACGGGTTAGTGTTAGGCTAGGTTAACCCAAACCCAAACCTGAAACGGGTTAGGGTAGGTTAACCCAAACCCAAACCTGAAACGGGTTAGGGTTAGGCTAGGTTAACCCAAACCCAAACCTGTAATGGGTTAGGGTTCGGGTAGGTAATGGAAATTTCCCTTCAGTTCTCTTTGGCTTCAAATTAAAAAAAATAATTTGCATTATCAGAAAAAACAGTGAAACATCAAACTCAGAGTACATGCTCCTGGTAATATTAATTAAATTTAGATCATTATTTTTAAGGGACATGCAGGGGTGTTCTTGAGAGAGAAAACTGTAGAAACCCCCCCCCCCCCCCCCCAGGGCTGTGTTAATGCTCCCAGGTGAGGGGTTTGGGTGTGATGTCATCAGTGTGCACCCTGTGCAGGTCGGCTGGAGCTACGGGAGGACACCATAGAGAGCCTGCTGTCGGCGTCCTGCCTGCTGCAGCTCCCAGCCGTGGTCCAGGCCTGCTGCTGCTTCCTCACCAAGCAGCTGCACCCGTCCAACTGCCTGGGCATCCGCTCCTTCGCCGACGCCCAGGGCTGCCAGGACCTGCACCGCGTGGCGCACGGCTACACCATGGTGAGCGTTACACCCTGCCCTACTCTGCACCACCCTACCCCACCCAGCCCCGCCCAGCCCTGCTCTGCTCTGCTCCACCCCGCCCAGCCCCCCCCCAGCCCTACTCTGCACCATCCCACCCCACCCCACCCAGCCCTGCTCTGCTCCACCCCACCCCACCCCACCCCACCCAGCCCTACTCTGCTCCACCCCACCCAGATTTCACTGCATATATTTGAGGGAAACTAGACCTGTTCGCTGCTTGATGTATTTGCCCTGTCTTTATGCCCCTGGAATCTGCTGGTTTGTCAGACCTCTCTTGCGTCAGCTGAGTCATGGCGCCCCCTGCTGTTCCGCAGGAGCATTTTCTGGAGGTGATAAGGCACCAGGAGTTCTTGCTGCTGCCGCCTGGTGAGATCCAGAAGCTACTTTCTTCTGACGACATGAACGTGCCAGATGAGGAGACCGTGCTCGCCGCCCTGCTGGCCTGGGTACAGCACGACAGCACCACGCGCCAGCAGCACCTGCCCCAGCTCCTGGCACACATCCGCCTGCCCCTTCTGCCTCCTCAGGTGAGTACCCAGCAGGTACTCAGTGAATCAGCAAGTCAGCAAATCAGCACACGCACGCACGCACGCACGCACGCACGACGCACACACACAGACACGTGCACACACACACGCACAGGCACACACGCACGCACAGGCACACACACACAGACTAGCATACACACGCACGCACACAGACACACACAAAGGGGGGAGAAAGGTTTATTTAATGTTTTATCATTCGAGGGATATACAGCACTGTATGTCTGCAAGATTTACTACCGCACACAGTCTCATACTTTGAGTAGAATTGCGAACAGTATTTCTTGCAGGGTGGTAAATTGTCATTACCTGTATATTTCCTGTGAGAGGACAGCAGGTGTATAGATTCAGGTGGTAAAGACAGATAGTACTGAGGCGGTATTGTGGTGGTCACGTTGCCAGTAGCGCTGCCCAAGATTAGGGAGCGTGCTCTGTTTCTGCGTTTTCTCCATGTCATTAAATCATAGGATGGAATTACATTTTTATATTCCATCACAGATTGTGTTTTGATTGTCATATTTATCCCAACATCGTGCACCCATGTATTGACTTCCAGTTAAAACTAATGGAAAGTTCAAGTTCGATATGAAATAAACCAGTAATCATGTTTCAGAGGTAGTTTAAGTTCAGATAACCCCCAAGTGCCCTTTCAGTTCTTATTGTTTATGGTTATTATATTTAACACTCAAACACTGGCCAGTGAAGGAATGCTTGACCCAGACTGTTATGGTCGCTCGTCTGTGATATGCCGTGTGGGAACAGGCTGATGTATAGTTTTGAGGAGAATCCTGTGGTTACATTGGTGACATCCCCCCCCCCCCCCAGTTCCTGGCGGACATGGAGTCGAACCCGCTGCTCCGGGAGAGCATGGAGTGCCAGCGCCTGGTGATGGAGGCCATGAAGTACCACCTGCTGCCCGAGCGTCGCCCGCTGCTCCAGAGCCCCCGCACCCGCCCCCGCAAGGCCACCGTGGGGGCGCTGTTCGCTGTGGGGGGCATGGATGCCACTAAAGGTGCCCTGGCACACATCCCTGACCCCTTCTGTCTCTTTCTCGCTCTCTCTCTCAAGCCCTGTTACCTGTCTGTCTCTTTCTCTCTGAAACCCTATTCTGATGGGGTTTGTTTCTTGTAACATTTTTTTAAGCTACTGGAAGTTTCATTATCTAATATCTGGGAAATGGTCAGCAATTAGAGGGGGGTTAACCCTAACCCTAACCCCGCCCCCCCCTTAACCTTTCCGTATTATTGGCCTGGCCAGGTTGAAGGTGTGATGTCAGATATGTCTATCTATGGGGATGTGCTTTAGCTTGTTAGCACCCTGTCTCTGCAGGAGCAGTATTGTCTATGGAGCTGTGCTTTAGCTGGTTAGCCCCCGGTCTCTGCAGGAGCGACGAGCATCGAGCAGTACTGCCTGCGCAGGGACTGCTGGACACAGGTGGCGGTGATGAGCGGGCGGAGGCTGCAGTTCGGCGTGGCCGTGCTGGAGGACCGCCTCTTTGTGGTGGGGGGGCGCGACGGACTCAAGACCCTCAACACCGTGGAGTGCTATAACCCCCGCAGCAGGAGCTGGAGCGTCATGCCCTCCATGTCCACCCACAGACACGGCCTGGGTGAGTGCCTCGCCCCCCACATCCAATCACAGACACGGCCTGGGTGAGTGCCTCGCCCCCACATCCAATCACAGACACGACCTGGGTGAGTGCCTCGCCCCCCACATCCAATCACAGACACGACCTGGGTGAGTGCCTCGCCCCCCACATCCAATCACAGACACGACCTGGGTGAGTGTCACGCCCCCCACATCCAATCACAGACACGGCCTGGGTGAGTGCCTCGCCCCCCACATCCAATCACAGACACGGCCTGGGTGAGTGCCTCGCCCCCCACATCCAATCACAGACACGACCTGGGTGAGTGCCTCGCCCCCCACATCCAATCACAGACACGGCCTGGGTGAGTGCCTCGCCCCCCACATCCAATCACAGACACGACCTGGGTGAGTGTCACGCCCCCCACATCCAATCACAGACACGGCCTGGGTGAGTGTCACGCCCCCCACATCCAATCTCAGACATGGCCTGGGTGAGTGACACGCCCCCACATCCAATCTCAGACACGGCCTGGGTGATCTGCCCTGCCCACAGCCCTCCCATTGGTTAATAGGCCTGGGTGAGTAGCTCCACCCCATTAATGTTAAGGGAAAAAAAATCCCATCAGCCTATGTTAACCAATGAGATTTTTTTCCCTTAACATTAATTCTGCAGCCAAGTTCACCTTGCCGTTGACGGGCAGTTATTCAGAGGAACACGCACATTCACACTCACATGTGCGCCTGCATGCATACAGACACAGTGGGTCCAGATGGTGACAGCTGGGGCCTCACAGATGTGGGTAATGACTGATTTCCTGGATTGCGCAGGACTGAGGGCTTACGCTTATGATGCTCAATCTTACCCTAATTACAGAGTAGCACACTGTAGATGTGGATTTATATCTGATAAATGAACAGTAATTCCCAGACCATTAAAAGCCTGTGCGTTTTGTCTGTGTGTGTGGGTGTGTCTGTGCGTGCGTGTGTGTGTGTGCGTGTCTGTGTCTCTGTGCGTGTCTGTGTCTGTGTGTGTGGGTGTGTCTGTGTGTCTGTCTGTGCGCGTGTGCGCGTGCATCTGTGTCTGTGTGTGTCTGTCTGTGTGCGCCTGTGTCTGTGTGTTTGTGTCTGTGTGTGTCTGTCTGTGTGTGCCTGTGTGTCTGTCTGTGCGCGTGTGCGCGTGCATCTGTGTCTGTGTGTGTGTGTCTGTCTGTGTGCGCCTGTGTCTGTGTGTTTGTGTCTGTGTGTGTCTGTCTGTGTGTGCCTGTGTGTCTGTCTGTGCGCGTGTGTCTGTGTGTGTCTGTGTCTGTGTGTGTCTGTGTCTGTGTGTGCCTGTGTGTCTGTCTGTGCGCGTGTGTCTGTGTGTGTCTGTGTCTGTCTGTGCGCGTGTGTCTGTGTGTGTCTGTGTCTGTGTGTGTGGGTGTGTCTGTGTGTCTGTGTGTGTCTGTCTGTGCGCGTGTGCGCGTGCGCCTGTGTCTGTGTGCGCCTGTGTCTGTGTGTGTCTGTCTGTGTGCGCCTGTGTCTGTGTGTGTCTGTGTGTGCGCGCAGGCGTGGCGGTGCTGGAGGGGCCCATGTACGCGGTGGGCGGCCATGACGGGTGGAGCTACCTGAGCACAGTGGAGCGCTGGGACTCGCAGGCGCGGCAGTGGAGCTTCGTGGCCAGCATGGCGACTCCCCGCAGCACGGTGGGCGTGGCAGTGCTCAGCGGCAAGTGAGTCCCGCCGGGAGAACGAGCCGCATTTATTCATCATTTCTGTTATTCACTCTGTCACTGTGCCCTGTGCGCTGATATTCACTCTGTCACTGTGCCCTGTGCGCTGATATTTCACACTGCACATTTCCCTGTGCGCTGATATTTCACTCTGCACTGTGCCCTGTGCGCTGATATTCACTCTGTCACTGTGCCCTGTGCGCTGATATTTCACACTGCACATTTCCCTGTGCGCTGATATTTCACTCTGCGCTGATATTTCACTCTGCGCTGATATTTCACTCTGCACTCTGCGCTGATATTCACTCTGTCACTGTGCCCTGTGCGCTGATATTTCACTCTGCGCTGATATTTCACTGCATTAGCATTCCATCTACTGCTGACTCAGGTGGGAACTTTCCAGTTTTGCACTTTAAATTCCGTCTCCCTTTTGAAACGCAGCCGACACCCTCCGAAGGCACAGCGTGACATGAAAAGCGTGTCAGGATTTGAATTTGAAGCATAAAGTTTTCTGGGTTTTTAATGTCAGCTGTATTGGTGCCTGAACAACGGTGCCTAAGAAAGAAACGCAAATGTTCATAAAGCCACAGAATAAAGCCACAGCTGTTTGACGTACAGGATGAAAGGGTAGCGCTGGAGATCAGGGGCACTGCCCTCTGAACTCCTGTACCAGTCCTCAGGGGTGTCTCGGGCCCCCTTGTGGCTCGAGGATGCCATTACGCGCATGGGAGAGCCCTCATTCTGCTCTCTGAGTCACTTCTGCCACAACCGTGAAGCAGGACGAGGCAGCGGGAAAGGAGCCCCATCCTGCGGGGTCAGGGCCCCCCAAAACTGATTCTGCGCCTCTGACCTGAGTCAGCACCCCCTCCCAGTCTCACACTCTCGCTCGGAGAGAGAAAGGCACCTGGAAAGTTTTTGTGGGATATTATGAAACATGTTGTTTGTCTTTTGTGTTATGTATTCAGGATTTATGTGTGGTCTGTGTTTATTCTGTAGGTGCTGAAATGATGTTGATGCCTGCTGGCTGTGGGTCACATGGCTCTGATCTAGGGCTGGTCCGCACTTAGTCATGAGCCGCTGTCCTGTCCTGTTCACTCAGTCCCTCGCTTATCCTGCATACTTCCAAAAAATACTACCCATAACACCCTTCCCCAATAAAAGAGAGCTTTCTAGAATGCAGTATGGAGATGTGACTGGAAGGGAGCTACATCAGCAAACAAATTAAAGCAGAGGGTTAGCTGGTAGCTATCAAACATGAAACATTGTTATTTCATAATCTTCTGGAGACCTAGCTGGAAGAAAGCATTTTCCCTTTTTTTCACAAATTGCTAGTGTCCTGGATGACAAAAATGTTGCATGGTGAAAATGGTGTCTTTTGTAGAGTAGGTTTCAGTATAGGAGAATACGTGATTCCCTTAAGACCTGAGGCTCATGTCCCCTGTAGGGTACAAACATGAACTGCCAGGTCTCAGGTCATGGAGCAGGAGGAGGAGGAGGAGGAGGAGGAGGAGGAGGAGGAGGAGTGACAGAATCTGTGAACTTGAACAGTGGCAGAAAGGAAAGCGTGAATTTAATTAGCCAACGGTAAAGTCAGGACCTGGTGGTTGATTGGATGTCCTGTCCCGTCCCGTCCCTGAGGCTTGATTGGATGACCTGTCGCGGTGCTCCGCAGGCTGTATGCGGTGGGCGGGCGGGACGGCAGCTCCTGTCTCAGGTCGGTGGAGTGCTTTGATCCCCACACCAACAAATGGAGCGGCTGCGGCCAGATGGCCAAGCGGCGCGGCGGGGTAGGCGTGGCCACCTGGAACGGCTTCCTGTACGCCATCGGGGGCCATGACGCCCCCGCCTCCAACCTGGCCTCGCGCCTGTCAGACTGCGTAGAGAGGTGAGGAGGGCAGGGTTAGGGTTACTGTCCCTCTGTCTCTCTCTCTCTCTGTCCCTCTGTCTCTCTGTCTCTGTCTCAGATTCTCTGTTTCTCTCTCTCTCTGTCTCAGATTCTCTCTGTACCTCTTTTTCTGTACCTCTGTTTCTCTCTCTCTCTGTCTCAGATTCTCTCTGTCCCTCTGTCTCTCTGTCTCTGTCTCAGATTCTCGGTTTCTCTCTCTCTCTGTCTCAGATTCTCTCTGTACCTCTGTTTCTCTGTCTCTCTCTCCCTCTCTCTGTCTCAGATTCTCTCTGTCTCTGTCCCTCTGTCCCTCTGCCTCTCCCTCTGTCCCTCTGCCTCTGTCCCTCGGTCTCTCTGTCCCTCTGCCTCTGTCCCTCGGTCTCTCTGTCCCTCTGTCTCTCCCTCTCTGTCTCAGATTCTCTCTGTCTCTGTCTCCTTGTCTCTCTGTCTCTGTCTCTCTGTACCTCTGTCTCTCTGTCTCTCTCTCTCGCTGTACATGGCAGGCATTTACTGCAGAAATGCTGCTGTACAGCTGTACGGCTGTGTGGGGTAAATGCGGGACTGTGTTGCATTGGCCCAGCCCCTGACTCCAGATGTGCACACCCCACAGGTACGACCCCAAAACGGACACCTGGACGGCTGTGGCGCCCATGAGCATCAGCAGGGACGCTGTGGGGGTGTGTCTCCTCGGCGACCGCCTCTACGCCGTGGGCGGGTATGACGGACAGGTTTATCTCAACACTGTGGAGGCGTACGACCCTCAGACCAACGAGTGGACGCAGGTACGAGGACCACGCCCTACATCATCATCACTGTGGCCCCCTGACCACACCCTACATCATCATCACTGTGGCCCACTGACCACACCCTAAATCATCACTGTGGCCCACTGACCACACCCTAAATCATCACTGGGGCACACTGACCACACCCTACATTATCACTGTGGCCCACTGACCACACCCTAAATCATCACTGGGGCACACTGACCACACCCTACATCATCACTGTGGCCCACTGACCACACCCTAAATCATCATCACTGTGGCCCACTGACCACACCCTAAATCATCACTGGGGCACACTGACCACACCCTAAATCATCACTGGGGCACACTGACCACACCCTACATCATCACTGTGGCCCACTGACCACACCCTAAATCATCACTGGGGCACACTGACCACACCCTACATCATCACTGTGGCCCACTGACCACACCTTAAATCATCACTGTGGCCCACTGACCACACCCTACATCATCATCACTGTGACCCACTGACCACACCCTAAATCATCACTGTGGCCCACTGACCACACCCTACATCATCACTAGGGCACACTGACCACACCCTACATCATCACTGTGGCCCACTGACCACACCCTACATCATCATCACTGTGACCCACTGACCACACCCTAAATCATCACTGTGGCCCACTGACCACACCCTACATCATCACTGGGGCACACTGACCACACCCTACATCATCACTGTGGCCCACTGACCACACCCTAAATCATCACTGGGGCACACTGACCACACCCTACATCATCATCACTGTGACCCACTGACCACACCTTAAATCATCACTGTGGCCCACTGACCACACCCTACATCATCATCACTGTGACCCACTGACCACACCTTAAATCATCACTGTGGCCCACTGACCACACCCTACATCATCATCACTGTGACCCACTGACCACACCCTAAATCATCACTGTGGCCCACTGACCACACCCTACATCATCACTAGGGCACACTGACCACACCCTACATCATCACTGTGGCCCACTGACCACACCCTTATTCTTCACAAAATTTAAATTATTTTTGTTCTGAACTTTCTTCTGTGGCACATGTAACCTGAGACTCCTGCACTATAGGAAAGAGGTATCAGCAAAATATAAGAACTGATACTAGGTTTATAAATATTAATTGTGAATAAACTAAGATACTGGGGTTTGTTTACACTGAAAAGGTCGGGTGTAGCATTATTCATTAATGGTGGTAGGCCAGCAGCTGAAACTATGCAGTAAAACAACTTGCATTGCTGAGAAACACCTCACACAAATTTGAGACTGAGGGAGATTTACAGACCGACTTCTTTTCCTGGGGAGTGGAATCTCTAGTCAATAACCTTAGTTCATAGGTGGGGGGGGGGGGGCGGGTGTAGTCAACAGTGATGAAGCCATCACCCTAAGCTGTCACATTGCATTGCGTACCGACGCCCACCTCTAGTGCAGACCCGTCCTCTCTTCACCGTCAGTTTCACTGGGCGAATACTGAGCATGTTTTACCCTAACCCGAACCCGGGCATACCGCTGTGCACAGGAGCCATCTGGGCTGTCCCAGCACAGGATGCAAGGCGAATGGTATGAGGCAGGGTTAGGGGGAAATTGGGGAAACAAGTACACGCCAGTGGAAAATGAACGTGTCGAGGACAACCAGCCAGTCTCTGGGGGTCAGGGAGGGGCACAGGGTGTGGGCAAGGCTCAGAGTTTTGGCAGGGCACAGGGTGTGGGCGGGCCACAGAGTCTGGGTGGGACACAGGGTGTGGGCGAGGCACAGAGTCTGGGTGGGGCACAGTCTGGGTGGGACACAGGGTGTGGGCGGGGCACAGAGTCTGGGTGGGGCACAGGGTGTGGGTGGAGCACAGAGTCTGGGTGGGGCACAGGGTGTGGGCGGGGCACAAAGTCTGGGTGGGGCACAGGGTGTGGGTGGAGCACAGAGTCTGGGTGGGGCACAGGGTGTGGGTGGAGCACAGAGTCTGGGTGGGGCACAGGGTGTGGGTGGAGCACAGAGTCTGGGTGGGACACAGGGTGTGGGTGGAGCACAGAGTCTGGGTGGGGCACAGGGTGTGGGTGGAGCACAGAGTCTGGGTGGGGCACAGGGTGTGGGCGGGGCACAAAGTCTGGGCAGGGCACAGGGTGTGGGTGGGGCACAGGGTGTGTTATCACCCCACCCCACCCCGCTCCGCTGGTCTCAGCCAGTGCTTATGGGCACTTTCCTCTGTTTATTGTCTCACTGCCAACTGTTTCCTTTTTAAATTACACTGTATTTTTTATCTTCTTTATGGCATCCCAACTTGCAAAGTTACTTCTGACTCTGGGTTTAGCGTATGTGTGCTCGAACTCGCTTGTGCTTTTGAATTTGCATCTATATTGCATGCATTGGTTGGTAGTGCATTTTGCTGTTCTAGGCACTGGTGGGTAGTAATCTCCAGTGTTTCATATGCTTGTTTACAGCACACTCCAGTACTCTTTATTTCACTTAAGTCACAGACTTCATTAATCCTAGCTCTCATCCCATGCTGAATCACTTTGTAAACTAGATGCTGATTAACCCTTTTCAAGAGTAGGTTTTTTGGAAGTCAGTGTTCTGGAACTCCACTGCCTTCAGTTTCCAGTAGTGATTATGACATCAGCATTATAATGTTCAGTTTAAGAACATTCTAATGTGTGATGTCACACCTTAAATGGTTAATGTGATGTGGAGTCATATGGTGAGTCATTCCTGTGTGGTCCAGTATGTCTCAGTGGGGTGTGGTCCCGGGATGAGTAACTATACAGGACTATATAGTCTGTTTCATATTTAAATTGAATTGTTCTTGGGAGACGACATAAGCTCACAGGGGCTCACAGGAGCTATCAGGTGCAGGTAAGTTTGAACATCAGCTGTAAACTGACAGACTCAGCTTGCTTGATAGGAGTCATGCAACACAGTGTAACGAGGCGTTCTTTCTCTCCTCCAGGTTGCGCCGTTGTGTCTGGGCCGGGCCGGGGCCTGTGTGGTGGCAGTGAAGCTGTAGCCGCCAGCAGGCCTCTTCCTCTGAGCTCTGAACTGAACGGGTCCCTCTGCCCAAAGGGAGAGAACAGGCCTCCGCCCCCTTCCTCCCTCCCCCCTCCCCCCGCCCCCCTCCCCCCTTTGGTTATCTGCGCTGAAACTGCTGGGTCTGAAAGCGCTTTGCTCTGGCCTTCAGGGCTCATAGACTGAATGTAATTGGCTTTCTGGTGTTTTTGGTCAGTAATTAGAATGGGAGATGAATGATGCAGTGGAGCCGCCTGACCCGATTCATCCACCTTCCGGTGCGTCTCAGGATCAGGGGAGGTATGGAGGTGGGCTACACACCACCACCCCCCCCCCCACCCAAAAGATGTGTTTTCTGTAAGAGAGATGCCAACACACACTAAGCACAGACACTACCTTCTCTCCTGCTGATCTCTGCAGCCAGTCACTGGATGTTCTCACGGTGTCCCGGGCCCAGCCAGATCCGCTTTGTTTCTGATAGTGATGTAAGAAATGTTGTGAAAGGGGACGACTAGAGGTGAGCTGGTCCCTTGTTCTGCCCTGGGCCATTTTGCTTTGATGTTGGGGTACTAATGTGTCAAACGTACATGGGATTGCTGTAATTGGTGCGCAGTACCAAGACGGACGTAGCCATGTGCTAAGGGCTGAGATGTTGTGGTTGCGTTTATCATTTTGTCATGTGTTTGTTTTATTGATGTCTTGTTTAAATATGTGTAATGACCGTGTCCCTGTTTCTGAAGTGATGTACAGGATGGTGTTTGTGAACAAAATATCTGAGCGAGGCCCAGCAGACATGCCTCATGGTTGTGCCCCGACCCCCCCACCCCCCCACAGTTTCACTACTTCCTGTTGTGCAACTTACGGAAATACAGTGGTACAGTGGGAAACCTTGTAGACCCACTCGATTCCACTCCACACCACTCCAGCCCACTTATCCCTACTCCAGCCCATTCCACGCCACTCTACTCCACTCTACTCCAGCCCATTCCACTCCACACCACTCCACGCCACACCACTCCACTCTACTGCAGCCCATTCCACTCCATACCACTCCAGCCCACTTATCTCTACTCCACTCCACTCCACTCTACTCCAGCCCACTCTACTCCAGCCCATTCCACTCCACACCACTCCACGCCACACCACTCCACTCTACTGCAGCCCATTCCACTCCACACCACTCCAGCCCACTTATCTCTGCTCCACTCCAGCCCACTCTACTCCAGCCCACTCTATTCCACTCTACTCTAGTCCATTCCACTCTACTCTAGCCCATTCCACTCTGCTCTAGCCCATTCCACTCTAAGATACACCAAAAAATTATTTTATAATTTATGCTGTTTGTACAGTACAACCCATTTGTAAGCACAGGTGTAGGAATCTAACCCAAATTTAGTAATTAAAAAAAATGGTTCCTTCACAAATATACTCTGCATCTTTAAAAATACATTAAATATTCAAATAATATTTATTTAGTTTTCCTTGACTTTATAGTATAAATTGGCTAATAAAAGGAATTTTAGTTGGAAATGTAAGTCATTTTGTTGTGATTTCTGCTGCAGTACAAAGTGACTCCTGTTTCTAAAGTTGGCAGCAGGAGCCCTTGAGCTCTGGCACTGAGAGTGATCTGGCATGGCAGAAGCATCATTTTTCAACCTCAATTGTTTGTTAGAATGAAAGAGTTGTTTTTATGTTTCAGCCGTGTGGACTGCTCCATCAGATGGCCTTCGCTCAGATACAGCATTGCAGGAGCATAGAATGTCTGAATTGAGCAATCTAGGCACGCCGGCATGCCAACCACTAGGGGGCGTGTGCTTAGTGGTTAATTAGGGGACCCTCTGGGGAAAAGTTTAAATATAATAAACTTTGTATCAGGCGCTTATCTACATTGATTATTTCAGTTTTTCAAGCTAATCCACTTTACATAGATGATGCGAGCCTCCCTCAGTCCCAGCTAGAGAATTTCAGCTGGAGAACTGAAACATAGTGGAAGTGCTGATTTTGTTGGCTGATTTCATTGCAGTGATTTCCAGGTTGTTTTCCCTCATTAATTGGTGGAGTGTGGAATGGTAGGTGTGTTGAACTTAACGTGTAGTTATATGATTCTTGACTGTTCCAGTTGCTTCCTCCTGCTACTCCTGCTTCCCTTGCTTCCCCCTGCTTCCTCCTCCTCCCCCTGCTTCCCCTGCTCCTCCTCCCCCTGCTTCTCCTGCTCCCCCTGCTCCCTCTTCCTCCTGCTTTTTCCTGCTCCCCCTGCTCCCCCTCCTCCTCCTGCTTCCCCCTGCTCCCCCTGCACCTCCTCCTCCCCCTCCTCCTCCTGCTCCCCATGCTCCTCCTGCTTCCCCCTGCTCGTTCTGCTCCCCCTGCTCCCCCCTGCTCGTCCTGCTACCTCCTGCTTCTCCTGCTCCTCCTGCTTCTCCTGCTCCCCCTCCTCCTCCTGCTCCCCCTGCTTCCTCTGCTCCCCCTGCTTCTGCTGCTCCCCCTGCCCCCCTCCTCCTCCTGCTTTCGTCTGCTCCCCCTCCTCCTACTGCTTCCCCCTGCACCTCCTGCTTCCCCCTGCTCCTCCTGCTTCCGCCTGATCGTCCTGCTCCCCCTGCTCCTTCTGCTTCCCCCTGCTTGCCCTGCTCCTCCTGCTTCCCTCTGCTCCCTCGCTCCCCCTGCTCCTCCTGCTTCTCCTGCTTCCTCCTGCTTCCCCTGCTTCTCCTGCTTCCACATGATCGTCCTGCTCCTCCTGCTTCCCCCTGCTCCCCATTCTCTTCCTGCTCCCCCTGCACCCTGTGCTTCCCCTACTCCCCCTGCTCCCTCTACTTTTCCTGCTTCCTCTGCTCCTCCTGCTTCCCTGCTCCTCCTGCTCCCAGTGCTTCCCCTACTCCCCCTGCTCCCTCTGCTTTTCCTGCTTCCCCTGCTCCTCCTGCTTCCACCTGCTCCCCCTGCTCCCTCTGCTCCTCCTGCTTCGCCTGCTCCAGCTGCTTCCCTCTGCTCCTCCTGCTCCAGCTGTTCCAGCTGCTTCCCTCATTCCTCTGACCATTCAAACCAATGGTCTATTAGTTCCCTTTCAGTCAGTTTCATTAGATGATTGCACTTTGTTAGGTTGTTGGTTAAACCAAGAGAGCTGGAAGTGCCTTTGGATAATTGTTGTGAGACTGCTCCACATCCCTAGTGCCAACGATTTCTTTGGCATCCAGCTGTGGACTCTACAAGAGGCAATTGTATTCCACAGTATAATCAGTTTTTTCAGAGGTAATTGTGAGCTATTTGGATTTTGTTGCACATTTCCAGGGATTTCAGTGATAGGGCCTTCTCCTTTGACTCTTGGAAACAATTAAGCATTGTAAAGCATATAGATAATCTACATTGTTGTTCTTCAGTGCACACAACATCAGACATCTTAATCTGTGTTCATCAGAACGTGAAAGTCCTCAAACTACAATCAGGATTTTTTTTCAAGGTGAGAAAGAAATGATCCCTCTGGGTAAAACAAGTAAGTATTGAAAAAGTTGAGGTTCTTCAGAGAATTAACAAGTACGCATTTTACAGTCAACTAACTGCTGAAGACAGCAGCAGAATCAGCCTGTCTTTGGGGTCTGATACCTGTAGGAAAGGGACAGTGACAATCAATGGGCATAAGCATGTGTGGATACTTCAATGTGTGCAAGTGAAGGGGGCAGTGGGCATGTGCTATGTAGCATTTATGAGAATGCTGCATTGGATAAAAAAAACACAGTCCTTGGACATCACTGACTTGGAAAATTGCAGTTTACTGTCACACCAGTGGGGCCAGGAGTGCGTACCGTCACAGGATTCATCCTTTGATCTGCTGCAGTAAGTCTACGCATCGTCTGTGGTGCTGATGAAAGAGCGTTGTGTCAGCGGCTTTGAGTGTTGGCATGCTCGCAGCTGCACAGGAAAACCAATAGCCTTCGCTTCATCAGGCTGCAGTATCAGGTGGCAGTGCAATAGCAAAAAATATTGGGACGGCAGGTATGCCATCCTGCCAAGTTATGGCTTAGTGGGGCAGCATACCCCATACATATACAGCAGAGAGTTTGGCACTTTTCAGGGTTTCCTACAGATGCCTAACAATTGTATTTTCCCATTTTCCACGAAAACACATTATTGATCATAAAATTATTTAAACACATAATTCATTTATTTCACCCCAGCTGTATTATAAACATGATTTCCTCTGCATCGGTACCAATAAAAGGCATTTAGAATTTATACATGAATACACTTTATTGTTCATAAAATTATTTAAACACATAATTCAATTATTTCACCCCAGCTGTATTATAAACATGATTCCCTATGCATCGGTACCAAAAATTGGCAATTTGGAATAGGTGCCACTTTTGACCCCATTTTGGACATAAGACTATAGTCTTATGTATTTTCCCATTTTCCATGAAAACACTTTATTGTTCATAAAATTCTTTGAACACATCATAATTCATTTATTTCACCACTGCTATATTATAAACATGATTGCCTTTGCATCAGCACCAATAAAAGGCATTTTGAATTTATACATGAAAACACATTATTCATAAAATTCTTTGAACACATCATAATTCATTTATTTCACCACTGCTATATTATAAACATGATTGCCTTTGCATCAGCACCAATAAAAGGCATTTTGAATTTATACATGAAAACACATTATTCATAAAATTCTTTGAACACATCATAATTCATTTATTTCACCACTGCTATATTATAAACATGATTGCCTTTGCATCAGCACCAATAAAAGGCATTTTGAATTTATACATGAAAACACTTTATTGTTCATAAAATTCTTCCAACACATAATTCAATTATTTCACCACAGCTGTATTATAAACATGATTCCCGATGCATTGGTACCAAAAATTGGCAATTTGGAATAGGTGCCACTTTTGACCCCATTTTGGACATAAGACTATAGTCTTATGTATTTTCCCATTTTAAATGAAAACACTTTATTGATCATAAAATTGTTAAAACGCATTATAATTAATTTATTTCACCTCAGGTGTATTATGAAGACGATTTCCAATCTGTCTGCACCAAAAAAGGCAGTTTGAATTTTTCCATGAAAACACTTTATTGATCATAAAATTGTTAAAACGCATTATAATTAATTTATTCCACCTCAGGTGTATTATGAAGACGATTTCCAATCTGTCTGCACCAAAAAAGGCAGTTTGAATTTTTCTATGAAAACACTTTATTGATCATAAAATTGTTAAAACGCATTATAATTAATTTATTCCACCTCAGGTGTATTATGAAGACGATTTCCAATCTGTCTGCACCAAAAAAGGCAGTTTGAATTTTTCCATGAAAACACTTTATTGATCATAAAATTGTTAAAACGCATTATAATTCATTTATTTCACCTCAGGTGTATTATGAAGACGATTTCCAATCTGTCTGCACCAAAATAAAGGCATTTTTGAATAGTTGCCACTTTTGACCCATTTTGGACATAAGACTATAGGCTTATGTTTTTTGCAATTTTTCCATGAAAACACTTTATTGATCATAAAATTGTTAAAACGCATTATAATTAATTTATTTCACCTCAGGTGTATTATGAAGACGATTTCCAATCTGTCTGCACCAAAAAAGGCAGTTTGAATTTTTCCATGAAAACACTTTATTGATCATAAAATTGTTAAAATGCATTATAATTAATTTATTTCACCTCAGGTGTATTATGAAGATGATTTCCAATCCGTCTGCACCAAAAATAAAGGCATTCTTGAATAGTTGCCACTTTTGACCCATTTTGGATATAAGACTATAGGCTTATGTTTTTTGCAATTTTTCCATGAAAACACTTTATTGATCATAAAATTGTTAAAACGCATTATAATTAATTTATTTCACCTCAGGTGTATTATGAAGACGATTTCCCATCTGTCTGCACCAAAAAAGGCAGTTTGAATTTTTCCATAAAAACACTTTATTGATCATAAAATTGTTAAAATGCATTAAAATTAATTTATTTCACCTCAGGTGTATTATGAAGACGATTTCCAATCTGTCTGCACCAAAAAAGGCAGTTTGAATTTTTCCATAAAAACACTTTATTGATCATAAAATTGTTAAAATGCATTATAATTAATTTATTTCACCTCAGGTGTATTATGAAGATGATTTCCAATCTGTCTGCACCAAAATAAAGGCATTTTTGAATAGTTGCCACTTTTGACCCATTTTGGACATAAGACTATAGGCTTATGTTTTTTGCAATTTTTCCATGAAAACACTTTATTGATCATAAAATTGTTAAAACGCATTATAATTAATTTATTCCACCTCAGGTGTATTATGAAGACGATTTCCAATCTGTCTGCACCAAAAAAGGCAGTTTGAATTTTTCCATGAAAACACTTTATTGATCATAAAATTGTTAAAACGCATTATAATTAATTTATTCCACCTCAGGTGTATTATGAAGACGATTTCCAATCTGTCTGCACCAAAAAAGGCAGTTTGAATTTTTCCATGAAAACACTTTATTGATCATAAAATTGTTAAAACGCATTATAATTTATTTATTTCACCTCAGGTGTATTATGAAGATGATTTCCAATCCGTCTGCACCAAAATAAAGGCATTCTTGAATAGTTGCCACTTTTGACCCATTTTGGACATAAGACTATAGGCTTATGTTTTTTGCAATTTTTCCATGAAAACACTTTATTGATCATAAAATTGTTAAAACGCATTATAATTAATTTATTCCACCTCAGGTGTATTATGAAGACGATTTCCAATCTGTCTGCACCAAAAAAGGCAGTTTGAATTTTTCCATGAAAACACTTTATTGATCATAAAATTGTTAAAACTCATTATAATTCATTTATTTCACCTCAGGTGTATTATGAAGACGATTTCCAATCTGTCTGCACCAAAAAAGGCAGTTTGAATTTTTCCATGAAAACACTTTATTGATCATAAAATTGTTAAAACGCATTATAATTTATTTATTTCACCTCAGGTGTATTATGAAGATGATTTCCAATCCGTCTGCACCAAAATAAAGGCATTTTTGAATAGTTGCCACTTTTGACCCATTTTGGACATAAGACTATAGGCTTATGTTTTTTGCAATTTTTCCATGAAAACACTTTATTGATCATAAAATTGTTAAAACGCATTATAATTAATTTATTCCACCTCAGGTGTATTATGAAGACGATTTCCAATCTGTCTGCACCAAAAAAGGCAGTTTGAATTTTTCTATGAAAACACTTTATTGATCATAAAATTGTTAAAACGCATTATAATTAATTTATTCCACCTCAGGTGTATTATGAAGACGATTTCCAATCTGTCTGCACCAAAAAAGGCAGTTTGAATTTTTCCATGAAAACACTTTATTGATCATAAAATTGTTAAAACTCATTATAATTCATTTATTTCACCTCAGGTGTATTATGAAGACGATTTCCAATCTGTCTGCACCAAAAAAGGCAGTTTGAATTTTTCCATGAAAACACTTTATTGATCATAAAATTGTTAAAACTCATTATAATTCATTTATTTCACCTCAGGTGTATTATGAAGACGATTTCCAATCTGTCTGCACCAAAAAAAGGCATTTTTGAATAGGTGCCACTTTTGACCCATTTTGGACATAAGACTATAGGCTTATGTTTTTTGCAATTTTTTCATGAAAACACTTTATTGATCATAAAATTTTTAAAACACATTATAATTCATTTATTTCACCTCAGGTGTATTATAAAGATGATTTCCAATCCGTCTGCACCAAAAAAGGCAGTTTGAATTTTTCCATGAAAACACTTTATAGATCATAAAATTGTTAAAACACATTATAATTAATTTATTCAACCACAGCTGTATTATAAACTGTATTTCCTATCCTTTGATACCAAAAAAAGGCATTTCTGAATAGGTGCCACTTTTGACCCATTTTGGACATAAGACTATAGGCTTATGTATATTGCAATTTTTCCATGAAAACACTTTATTGATCATAAAATTGTTAAAACGCATTATAATTAATTTATTTCACCTCAGGTGTATTATGAAGACGATTTCCCATCTGTCTGCACCAAAAAAGGCAGTTTGAATTTTTCCATAAAAACACTTTATTGATCATAAAATTGTTAAAATGCATTAAAATTAATTTATTTCACCTCAGGTGTATTATGAAGACGATTTCCAATCTGTCTGCACCAAAAAAGGCAGTTTGAATTTTTCCATAAAAACACTTTATTGATCATAAAATTGTTAAAATGCATTATAATTAATTTATTTCACCTCAGGTGTATTATGAAGACGATTTCCAATCTGTCTGCACCAAAAAAAGGCATTTTTGAATAGGTGCCACTTTTGACCCATTTTGGACATAAGACTATAGGCTTATGTTTTTTGCAATTTTTCCATGAAAACACTTTATTGATCATAAAATTGTTAAAATGCATTATAATTAATTTATTTCACCTCTGGTGTATTATGAAGACGATTTCCAATCTGTCTGCACCAAAAAAAGGCATTTTTGAATAGGTGCCACTTTTGACCCATTTTGGACATAAGACTATAGGCTTATGTTTTTTGCAATTTTTTCATGAAAACACTTTATTGATCATAAAATTTTTAAAACACATTATAATTCATTTATTTCACCTCAGGTGTATTATAAAGATGATTTCCAATCCGTCTGCACCAAAAAAGGCAGTTTGAATTTTTCCATGAAAACACTTTATAGATCATAAAATTGTTAAAACACATTATAATTAATTTATTCAACCACAGCTGTATTATAAACTGTATTTCCTATCCTTTGATACCAAAAAAAGGCATTTCTGAATAGGTGCCACTTTTGACCCATTTTGGACATAAGACTATAGGCTTATGTATATTGCAATTTTTCCATGAAAACACTTTATTGATCATAAAATTGTTAAAACGCATTATAATTAATTTATTTCACCTCAGGTGTATTATGAAGACGATTTCCCATCTGTCTGCACCAAAAAAGGCAGTTTGAATTTTTCCATAAAAACACTTTATTGATCATAAAATTGTTAAAATGCATTAAAATTAATTTATTTCACCTCAGGTGTATTATGAAGACGATTTCCAATCTGTCTGCACCAAAAAAGGCAGTTTGAATTTTTCTATGAAAACACTTTATTGATCATAAAATTGTTAAAACGCATTATAATTAATTTATTCCACCTCAGGTGTATTATGAAGACGATTTCCAATCTGTCTGCACCAAAAAAGGCAGTTTGAATTTTTCCATGAAAACACTTTATTGAGCATAAAATTGTTAAAACACATTATAATTAATTTATTCCACCACAGCTGTATTATAAACTGTATTTCCTATCCATTGGTACCAAAAAAAGGCATTTTTGAATAGGTGCCACTTTTGACCCCATTTTGGACATAAGACTATAGTCTTATGTATTTTCCCATTTTCCATGAAAACACTTTATTGTTCATAAAATTCTTTAAACACATCATAATTCATTTATTTCACCACTGCTATATTATAAACATGATTGCCTTTGCATCAGCACCAATAAAAGGCATTTTGAATTTATACATGAAAACACTTCATTGTTCATAAAATTCTTCCAACACATTATAATTCAATTATTTCACCACAGCTGTATTATAAACATGATTCCCTATGCATTGGTACCAAAAATTTGCAATTTGGAATAGCTGCCACTTTTGACCCCATTTTGGACATAAGACTATTGTGGCAAACACGCCTGCCACAGGCCACCGAAGTGGCTTTCCTTGGGGCCCTCCAGCACAGAGACACAGGGAGACGATGTTAAAACAGTCCACATTTATTCCACGAGGGTTTGGCAAGATGGTATAGCCAAATGAGCAGATGTTAACGCTGTCATGACAGAAGCTCCTGGTGTGGGTGGGGATGGCAGATTTAACCTGTGCGCAGTGATTACCTCACTACGCACAGGTGCAGCCACTCCTGTTCCTGGGTCCAATTAGCCTGGCCAATTATCTAATTCTTCACCAATTATCCAATTGGCCAGGTCTAATTAGCTTGACCCAGGGCAGGTGTGGCTGCTTAAACCAGCCATCCCCACACCACATACCCCCAACGCCAAACTGAGGCCAGGGAGAATCACTGGCCGAAGCCTACCCCCCCCCACCCCTGCACTCCCAACAAAGCAAAAGACAAATAAAAATAAAAACTCTAAACCCGCTAAAAAAAAAAAAGTCAGGGTGGGTGGCCCTGGAACAGTCCAGTACATGCTGTGCCCCTCCTTCTGACGACAAGGCAGCCCTTCTTCCTCCTCCCTCCCGGAGCACGGGAAGTCCTGGGCTGCTCTGCTGGCTGGTGGGGGCGTCACCGGCTTGGGCTGTTCCAGGGGCTGTGGTGGGGTGGCTGGGCTGGTGGGCTGGTGGACTGGCCGTGTGGTGCTGGGGACCAGGAACCCTCGTGGCTGTGGTGGCCGCCAGTCGGCTCTGCTGGCGGGCGGCTGCAGGCTTATCCCCTCATGGGCTCCGGGCAAACCAACCAGGCCAAAACAAAGAACTAAAAACGACCAAACGGACGAGAAAGGAAGCAAAACGGCGCGGCCACCGCTCGTGCGCCGCCCGTGGCTGACCCGCCTTCCCGGCCAAGTCCAGCTCACGGCGCGACCACCTCTCGTGCACCGCCCGTCGCTGACCTGCCTCCTCGGCCAGGTGCAGCTCCTCAGCATCCCAGCTGAGGATTGCCTCCTTCCCCTCCCTGGTCATCTTCCGCTCCCCATTTTTGGCCCGGAGGATCCGCCCGAAGCCCTGTCGGGAACACCTCAGCCGCCCCTCCTCCAGTGTGCTTCCTGGCTGGCCCTCCTGTGCCTCTTTGCTGTGCCGGAGGAGCCCCACGTTGGGCGCCACTGTGGCAAACACGCCTGCCACAGGCCACCGAAGTGGCTTTCCTTGGGGCCCTCCAGCACAGAGACACAGGGAGACGATGTTAAAACAGTCCACATTTATTCCACGAGGGTTTGGCAAGATGGTATAGCCAAATGAGCAGATGTTAACGCTGTCATGACAGAAGCTCCTGGTGTGGGTGGGGATGGCAGATTTAACCTGTGCGCAGTGATTACCTCACTACGCACAGGTGCAGCCACTCCTGTTCCTGGGTCCAATTAGCCTGGCCAATTATCTAATTCTTCACCAATTATCCAATTGGCCAGGTCTAATTAGCTTGACCCAGGGCAGGTGTGGCTGCTTAAACCAGCCATCCCCACACCACAACTATAGTCTTATGTATTTTCCCATTTTCCATGAAAACACATTATTGATCATAAAATTCTTTGAACACATCAAATTCATTTATTTCACCACTGCTATATTATAAACACGATTGCCTTTGCATCAGCACCAATAAAAGGCATTTTGAATTTATACATGAAAACACTTTATTGATCATAAAATTGTTAAAACACATTATAATTCATTTATTTCACCCCAGGTGTATTATGAAGATGATTTCCAATCAGTCTGCACCAAAAAAAGGCATTTTTGAATAGGTGCCACTTTTGACCCATTTTGGACATAAGACTATAGGCTTATGTTTTTTGCAATTTTTCCATGAAAACACTTTATTGATCATAAAATTTTTAAAACACATTATAATTAATTTATTTCACCTCAGGTGTATTATAAAGATGATTTCCAATCCGTCTGCACCAAAAAAGGCAGTTTGAATTTTTCCATGAAAACACTTTATTGATCATAAAATTGTTAAAACGCATTATAATTCATTTATTTCACCCCAGGTGTATTATGAAGATGATTTCCAATCCGTCTGCACCAAAAAAAGGCATTTTTGAATAGGTGCCACTTTTGACCCCATTTTGGACATAAGACTATAGTCTTATGTATTTTCCCATTTTCCATGAAAACACATTATTGATCATAAAATTCTTTAAACACATCATAATTCAATTATTTCACCCCAGCTGTATTATAAACATGATTCCCTATGCATCGTTACCAAAAATTGGCAATTTGGAATAGGTGCCACTTTTGACCCCATTTTGGACTTCCCATTTTCCATGAAAACACATTATTGATCATAAAATTCTTTAAACACATTATTATTCAATTATTTCACCACAGCTATATTGGACAAATGACTATGGTATTATGTATTTTTCTCATTATCAGTTAAACAGGTTTTTCAGCAAAAATGTCTTGAAACACATTGTATCCATGATATTTATTCATATTAAATGTATACATCTCATTCGTTGTCTATTACAACAATATCATAATTTATGCCTTATTACTTTCCTATTATTTATAGTTTCCCCTACTGATCAGAAAGCGTTCTGAAACCCTACCTATCAAATGTTTGAACACTATTGCCAGACATTTCTGGCTATTTTTTGCTTTGGTCTCTTGCTGAGACTGTTCAGGTTTCCCCAGTAAGATTTCAGTTTGCCCATTTTAAGGTCGCTGCAACACACTGGAGCTTATCTCCATTTTTCCAAGGTGTGATTTTTCCAAGCGCTTTCTTGCATTTTTTTCTTAACGGAACAATCCGGGCAGCCCCACAGCACAGATCACACAGCTCTGCCGAGTAGCTGGACGCTGGAATGACTTGTCACCTGGTTCAGAGAGGACACAAATCAGAGGCTCAAGCAACACAGAGAAGGCAGGAGATTATGAAAAACAATGCGACGACAGAACCGTTGTTCTCAATGTTTACAGAAGACATAGTCTGGGTATTTTTTTTTTATCAATGGAAAGTTACTGGATCTAGCCTTTCTGAAGTGTAGGAAGCCAAAAAAGCATTGTTGCTTCCTAGAGGACTATCTATGCCTGAACCACATTGACTAGTCCAGACTCAACCCTTCTGAAGATCTTACTGAAAATCATAAATAATTTAATGCAGGCTTTAGTTAAGGCCTAATTTTGTGTATCTTGCCACTCAAGGTATTCAACAAAACCCAAATCTTGCTTTAACCCTAACATTAATTGGAAAGGAATCATCTTATATTTGTGACTTTTACATTAAGCTAAGTAATTCAAAATGCTGAAAAATAAAATATTAGAGTTGAATTTGGACATAGAGTTGAAGTAATTTATTATGAATTATATGTTTAAAATTTCAACATACACAAAGCTACAGTATATAGTGTTGTTTATCCGAAAACCAAAACTAACCTTAGAGCTCACCCTAACATTATAATCCTAATAGAAACCGTATTCTTCACCCAAAGCTAAATCCCAGCTATTATACAGAAAAATTATCAAAATATATGAGGTTATCTTAGGCCCCAAATACTGAAAACATCTGGACATCTAAATTAGGGACCAACTCTCGTGCCTGTAATGTTCGGAGGGCCCCGTATTGCTGCTTGCAGCTATATTGAAACTTGACATCATGAAAAACAAATTCACTGTATGTAAGTTCATCTTAGTTTAGGTTGTGATAAGCGTGATTACTGCATATTTGGATATATCCTCTTCACATAATAACAAACGTTGGTTGATAGTATTTCTTAATGGAATTTTGCCACCACAAAATGCCACTCGGCCCACCCTGACTCAGACAGCTGGAGCCGGGCCTGATTGAAGCCGTTGGAACCTGTGAAAACTAAGAAACCTGTGAAAACTGTGCAATATAATATATTAGAGGTCATCTAAGAAAAAAAAAATGTTTTCGCTAAAAACATGCATTTTTTAGACATTTGGTATGGTCATAGGTACAAATGCTGCTAGAAAACTTTTTGGTTCATTCAAAATCATTAACAAACCCATGTCCTAACCTGTATTCAAACTGCTAAACACAACCGTGAACATGCCTCAACCCGCAGACTTACCGTTGTCCTAACCCTAACTCTAACCCTAACTCTAGCTGAACCCTAGTTTGAGCTCTAAACACTAAATGAAGCCATTAGTACCATTGAAAACATCACAAACCCATTTAAAATTGATGGAAAACAAGGTAAATATCATGAAAACAATAATAGACATTCACATGCAAAATAATATATTAGAGGTCATTTTAGAAACAAAAAAAGTTTTCCCTAAACAATATGCATTTATTAGACATTTTGTATGGTCATAGGTACACATGCTATGATAGAAATATTTTGGTTCATTCAAAATCATTAACAAACCCATGTCCTAACCTTTCTTCAAGCTGCTAAACACAACCATCACATTGCCTCAACCCTCAGACTTACCGTTTTCCCAACCCTAACCCTAGCTGAACCCTAGTTTGAGTCCTAAACCCTAATTGATTATATTGGTACCTATGAAAACATCAGAATAGCCATTTAATATTGATGGAAAACAAGGTAAATATCATGAATACTATAATTCAAATGCAATATAATATGTATGAGGTCATTTAAAAATGGTCTCCCTAAAAATACATGCATTTATTACACATTTTCTATGGTCATAGGTACATATACTACTAGAGAATTTTATTGGTTCATTCAAAATCATTAACAAACCCATGTCCTAACCTGTATTCAAACTGCTAAACACAACCGTGAACATGCCTCAACCCGCAGACTTACCGTTGTCCTAACCCTAACTCTAACCCTAACCCTAGCAGAAGCCTAGTAGGAGCCCTAAACCCTAATTGAAGCCATTGGCACCATTGAAAACATCATAAAACCCATTTGAAATGGATAAAAATCAAGGTAAATATCATGACCATAATAAATCACATGCAATATAATATATTAGAGGTCATTTTAGAAACAAAAAATGTTTTCCCTAAAAAATATGCATTTATTAGACATCTTGTATGGTCATATGTATGCATGCTATGATAGAAATATTTTGGTTCATTCAAAATCATTAACAAACCCATGTCCTAACCTTTCTTCAAGCTGCTAAACACAACCGTGAACTTGCCTCAACCCTCAGACTTACCGTTTTCCAAACCCTAACCCTAACCCTAACCCTAGCTGAACCCTAGTTTGAGCCCTAAACCCTAATTGAAGCCATTGGTATCATTGATAACATCAGAAAACCCATTTGAAATTGATGGAAGAGATAATACAAATGTAAAATAATATGTTAGAGGTCATTTATGAAACAAAAAAAGTTTTCACTAAAAATTATGCATTTATTAGACATTTTGTATGGTCATAGGTAGACATGCTACTAGAGAATGTTTTTGGTTCATTCAAAATCATTAACAAACCCATGTCCTAGCCTTTCTTCAAGCTGCTAAATACAACCGTGAACTTGCCTCAACCCTCAGACTTATCGTTTTCCAAACCCTAACCCTAACCCTAACCCTAGCTGAACCATAGTTTGAGCCCTAAACCCTAATTGAAGCCATTGGTACCATTGATAACATCAGAAAACCCATTTGAAATTGATGGAAGAGATAAAAAATATCATCAATTCAATAATACAAATGCAAAATAATATGTTAGAGGTCATTTATGACAAAAAATCTTTTCACTAAAAATTATGCATTTATTAGACATTATGTATGGTCATAGGTACACATGCTACTAGAGAATTTTTTTGGTTCATTCAAAATCATTAACAAACCCATGTCCTAACCATTCTTCAAGCTGCAAAATAAAACCGTGAACTTGCCTCAACCCTCAGACTTACCGTTTTCCAAACCCTAACCCTAACCCTAACCCTAGCTGAACCCTAGTTTGAGCCCTAAACACTAATTGAAGCCATTGGTACCATTGAAAACATCATACATCCATTTAAAATTGATGGAAAACAAGGAAAATATCATGAATACAATAATTCACATGCAAAATAATATATTAGAGGTCATTTTAGAAACAAAAAATGTTTTCCCTAAAAAATATGCATTTATTAGACATTTTGTATGGTCATAGGTACACATGCTATGATAGAAATATTTTGGTTCATTCAAAATCATTAACAAACCCATGTCCTAACCTTTCTTCAAGCTGCTAAACACAACCGTAACATAGCCTCAACCCTCAGACTTACCGTTCTCCCAACCCTAACCCTAGCTGAACCCTAGTTTGAGGCCTAAACCCTAATTGATGATATTGATACCTATGAAAACATCAGAATACCCATTTAATATTGATGGAAAACAAGGTAAATATCATGAATACTATAATTCAAATGCAATATAATATGTATGAGCTCATTTAAAAATCAAAAATGGTCTCCCTAAAAATACATGGATTTATTACACATTTTCTATGGTCATAGGTACACATAATACGAGCGAATGTTCTTGGTTCATTTAAAATCATTAACAAACCCATGTACTAACCTTTCTTCAAGCTGCTAAACACAACCGTGAACTTGCCTCAACCCTCAGACTTACCGTTTTCCAAACCCTAACCCTAACCCTAGCTGAACCCTAGTTTGAGTTGTAAACCCTAATTGAAGCCATTGGTATCATTGATAACATCAGAAAACCCATTTGAAATTGATGGAAGAGATAATACAAATGAAAAATAATATGTTAGAGGTCATTTATGAAAGAAAAAATATTTTCACAAAAAATGATGCATTTATTAGACATTTTGTATGGTCATAGGTACCTACTAGAGAATTTTTTTGGTTCATTCAAAATCATTAACAAACCCATGTCCTAACCTATTTTCTGCTTGCTAAACACAACCGTGAACTTGCCTCAACCCTCCGACTTACCGTTTTCCAAACCCTAACCCTAACCCTAACCCTAGCTGAACCCTAGTTTGAGCCCTAAACCCTAATTGAAGCCATTGGTATCATTGATAACATCAGAAAACCCATTTTAAATTAATGGAAGAGATAAAAAATATCATCAATTCAATAATACAAATGCAAAATAATATGTTAGAGGTCATTTATGAAACAAAAAATCTTTTCACTAAAAATTATGCATTTATTAGACATTTTGTATGGTCATAGGTACACATGCTACTAGAGAATTTTTTTGGTTCATTCAAAATCATTAACAAACCCATGTCTTAACCTTTCTTCAAGCTGCTAAACACAACCGTGAACTTGCCTCAACCCACAGACTTACCGTTGTCCTAACCCTAACCCTAACCCTAACCCTAGCTGAACCCTAGTTCGAGCCCTAAACCCTAATTGAAGCCATTGGTACCATTGAAAACAACATAAAACCCATTTGAAATTGATGGAAAACAAGGTAAATATCATGAAAACAATAAAAGACATGCAATAAAATATATTAGAGCTCATTTAGAAAAGAAAAATTGTTTTCCCTAAAGAAAATTTATTTTTTAGACATTGTGTATGGTCATAGGTACACATGCTACTAGAGAATTTGTTTGGTTCATTCAAAATCATTACCAAACCCATGTCCTAGCCTTTCTTCAAACTGCTAAATACAACCGTGAACTTGCCTCAACCCTCAGACTTATCGTTTTCCAAACCCTAAGCCTAACCCTAACCCTAGCTGAACCCTAGTTTGAGCCCTAAACCCTAATTGATGATATTGGTACCTATGAAAACATCAGAATACCCATTTAATATTGATGGAAAACAAGGTAAATATCATGAATACTATAATTCAAATGCAATATAATATGTATGAGGTCATTTAAAAATCAAAAATGGTCTCCCTAAAAATACATGCATTTATTACACATTTTCTATGGTCATAGGTACACATACTACTAGAGAATTTTCTTGGTTCATTTAAAATCGTTATCAAACCCATGTCCTAACCTATTTTCTGCTTGCTAAACACAACCGTGAACTTGCCTCAACCCTCCGACTTACCGTTTTCCAAACCCTAACCCTAACCCTAACCCTAGCTGAACCATAGTTTGAGCCCTAAACCCTAATTGAAGCCATTGGTATCATTGATAACATCAGAAAACCCATTTTAAATTAATGGAAGAGATAAAAAATATCATCAATTCAATAATACAAATGCAAAATAATATGTTAGAGGTCATTTATGAAACAAAAAATCTTTTCACTAAAAATTATGCATTTATTAGACATTTTGTATGGTCATAGGTACACATGCTACTAGAGAATTTTTTTGGTTCATTCAAAATCATTAACAAACCCATGTCTTAACCTTTCTTCAAGCTGCTAAACACAACCGTGAACTTGCCTCAACCCTCAGACTTACCGTTTTCGAAACCCTAACCCTAACCCTAACCCTAGCTGAACCCTAGTTTGAGCCCTAAACACTAATTGAAGCCATTGGTACCATTGAAATCATCATAAACCCATTTAAAATTGATGGAAAACAAGGTAAATTTCATGAATACAATAATTCACATGCAAAATAATATATTGGAGGTCATTTTAGAAACAAAAAATGTTTTCCCTACAAAATATGCATTTATTAGACATTTTGTATGGTCATAAGTACACATGCTATGATAGAAATATTTTGGTTCAGTCAAAATCATTAACAAACCCATGTCCTAACCTTTCTTCAAGCTTGTAAACACAACCGTAACATTGCCTCATACCTCAAATTTACCGTTTTCCCAACCCTAACCCTAGCTGAACCCTAGTTTGAGCCCTAAACCCTAATTGATGATATTGGTACCTATGAAAACATCAGAATATCCATTTAATATTGATGGAAAACAAGGTAAATATCATGAATACTATAATTCAAATGCAATATAATATGTATGAGGTCATTTAAAAATCAAAAATGGTCTCCCTAAAAATACATGCATTTATTACACATTTTCTATGGTCATAGGTACACATACTACTAGAGAATTTTCTTGGTTCATTCAAAATCATAATCTAACCCATGTCCTAACCTATTTTCTGCTTGCTAAACACAACCGTGAACTTGCCTCAACCCTCAGACTTTCCGTTATCCTAACCCTAACTCTAACCCTAACCCTAGCTGAACCCTAGTATGAGCCCTAAACCCTAATTGAAGCCATTGGCACCATTGAAAACATCATAAAACCTATTTGAAATTGATGAAAATCAAGGTAAATATCATGAATACAATAATGCACATGCAAAATAATATATTAGAGGTCATTTAAGAAACAAAAAATGTTTTCCCTAAAAAATATGCATTTGTTAGACATTTTGTAATATCATAGGTACACATGCTACGAGACAATTTTCTTGGTTCATCCAAAATCATTACCAAACCCATGTCCTAACCTGTCATCAAGCTGCTAAACACAACCGTGAACTTGCCTCAACCCTCAGACTTACCGTTGTCCTAACCCTAACCCTAACCCTAACCCTAGCTGAACCCTAGTTCGAGCCCTAAACCCTAATTGAAGCCATTGGTACCATTGAAAACAACATAACACCCATTTGAAATTGATGGAAAACAAGGCAAATATCATGAAAACAATAATAGACATGCAATAAAATATATTAGAGCTCATTTAAGAAAGAAAACTTGTTTTCCCTAAAGAAAATGGATTTTTTAGACATTGTGTATGGTCATAGGTACACATGCTACGAGAGAATATTCTTGGTTCATTCAAAATCATTAACAAACCCATGTCCTAACCTTTCTTCAAGCTGCTAAACACAACCGTGAACTTGCCTCAACCCTCAGACTTACCATATTATATTGCATTTGAATTATAGTATTCATGATATTTACCTTGTTTTCCATCAATATTAAATGGGTATTCTGATGTTTTCATATCTGCGCCCCACTGTCACCCATCTAACTATCTCTGCCTACCTGCTCTGGCTTCTCTCCCCTTCCCAGCTGTGGCGTGCACACCAAATCCTTATAGGACACACTACTCAGTTCCTGGAACTCTAACAATTGCGAGAGGTGGTGTCCAGCAAACTGGCCCTCAGGATCAAGAATCTTGCTCCCAAGGTGCTCAACCAGTTGGCAATGGTAGCAGACAAACTCGCCCTGGAAATTGCTTTCCAGAAGTGCGATCATCCTGCAACCCTCACACAGCTTTGGCCACATTTTTAGCCCCTAACTCTCACCCTGTCTCTCCCTATGTCTAGAGCAAGTTACTGCCAAAACGAAAGCACCAAGACCACACTTAAAAACGGGGATAAAAAACGTGCAGGTGGTTCTGGACAACTAGCAGCAGAAATTGGAGAATAAATAAATAAAAATAAGGTACTTTTAACTATCTAACATTAAACATTGAATAAATAACACTGAAAAGCACTACCCAGAGTGAAATCCCTCTGGTTATAGTAAACTTAGATAGCTTTTTACTAAATAGCAATGACTGGAGGAACCCCTGTACTAGGAAATATTTTGTTTATCTCAGAACAGACTACAACAAAAATCTACCCAGAATCAGATTATAATATTATACTAAACTACAGCCAATGTTAGCACAAAACAATAGGGTAAAATTCACTATAACTACAATAATATTTTGCTCTACTATCTAACCGGCTAGTTTGTTAGCCAAGTGCTTAACGGAGGAAAAACAGTGGAAAAGCCCCCCCGTCCCCTAAAGGCAACAAAGATTTTCACCTTAGGAGCAAAACGGTCTTACCTTACCTGTAATATGGGGGATTTGTTTAAATAAAAAGCCCAAAATAATATCAAATACACACTTGAAAGCACAATACAATCTTGTAACAAACTATGTCAAATACTCCACACTCTTTTCACCACAAACAGGAAGTGCGTGTCAGACACAAGCAATCGAGCAGGATAGCAGCAATCTTGAGCAAAAAACCTAATAATGGAGAGGAGTCTTCAGAAGGATTGGGAAGGACGTGGAGGTCGGTGGATGACCCAGCCTGGATTGAGAAGGACGTGGAGGTCGGTGGATGACCCAGCCTGGATTGAGAAGGACGTGGAGGTCGGTGGATGACCCAGCCTGGATTGAGAAGGACGTGGAGGTCGGTGGATGACCCAGCCTGGATTGAGAAGGACATGGAGTTTGGTGGATGACCCAGCTTGGATTGAGATGGGGAGCTCCTCCCACTCCGAAGGGACCCAGGCTGAGAGTTAGGATTCCCCAGGGGCCCCATAGAGCAGCATTTGATGGAAGGGGCTGTCAGTCAGTACAGGAGGAGCACAGGACACATACTTATGTCAGTTTTAGAATATTAACATGGACATTGTGGGTAAATACCCAAAATGCTCCTGACAGCATTGAGCTAATGCAGGCATAAACAGACAGCCTATGGAGGGAGAGATAATGTGTGTATTCTTGAAATGTATTAAAATTTAATTAAACTGGTAGCAGATTTGTTCAGGAAAGCACATGCCTAATGGTGGTTAAGGGTGATCTACTATAGTGAGGAACACAAGAGTGGTTGTTTCAGTTTCCTGCTCTTGCCACTACCATGACAATGTCTGGAAAGAAGGAAGATCATAACTGGGTGAGACCATGTGAGTATGCTTTCCGGATCTCAGAACCCTGCAAATGTTCCGTTAGACTGGTGGCCACACCCACCTGTCTCAGGAGAACCGCAACTGATGGTAATTATCTAACGCTTCTCTGAGTCACAGATAGAGGAAGCTCAACAGGAAGTGGTAAGGCAGGAGGTGGTTGTGGGTAATTCTGTAAAAAAATTTGACTGCTGACAACGTGACATGCGACACAGTTACACTAGAAGGTTGATGACATATATTCATATGCTTCGTTCTGGAAACAAGAAATGGTCAAAAGAAGCAACAAGTGCCTGTAGCACCAAGGGCCAGGCTGGAAGATTACAGCGTACTGTACAGGGCAGAAAGCCACCAAAAGGCCAGAGTCTGGTCATGCCTGCTTATCCGTCTGTGTGTCGCCGCAATGACACGCATCGTTTTCATCAAACTCCTCATCGTCGTGCTGGCGGCCTTCATCATTTGCCTCCCAGAGTTCTTCACTTCAGATCAAGGTTGGTAACAAAGGCAGCGTGTTGGTCCTGTCCATGCTAGATTCTAGGGAAAATATTCTTTGTTTCCTGTTCTGTGTTCTTGGGGCACTGCTCACCTTGTATGCTGTGGAAGATGGCAAATCTACTTTCACAGCTTCGCCTGAGACACACACAGCGATACTGTGAAAAGGTATTGATAGTTCTGTCATCATTTAGCATTTATATTTATTTGAAGAGTAATATAAATTTTTTGCTTTTTGTAACAGGACAAGTAGCATTTGCTTATTGAAAGTGATTGAAGGAACACAATGTGCACAGTTTTTTTTCATAGTTTCTTCATTAAAATTCTTTTTCCTTTGTGTAGATTCAAGAAGTTATTCAAGAATTTAATTTTAAGCTGTATTTAAAGTTACTTATGAGGGAAATGCTGTATATTAACCCATTGAACAAAAATAAGTCTGTTTGGTCTCATCCCATTCACTGACAGCTTTTAGCACTCCTCTTTAAACCTGCACCGTGAATTTATGATGAAACGACATGTTTGGGACGAATGGTATTTATGATGAAATGATATGTTTGGGACGAATGGTATTTATGATGAAACGACATGTTTGGGACGAATGGTATTTATGATGAAATGATATGTTTGGGACGAATGGTATTTATGATGAAACGACATGTTTGGGACGAATGGTATTTATGATGAAACGACATGTTTGGGACGAATGGTATTTATGATGAAACGACATGTTTGAGACGAATGGTATTTATGATGAAATGATATGTTTGGGACGAATGGTATTTATGATGAAATTATATGTTTGGGATGAATGGTATGCCCATCAGTTATTGGTTTTTGGGCCAGGGCATATAGAAATAAAATGCTGTGCAATTTAAGCCTTTTTCTACCTCTAGCCAATATTTACAATTTTTCGCTCCATTTTCTGTTTCTGTTCAAGTTTATGAGGGCTGTACATCTAGCATTACTATATTCTGATTCAAAGCCTGGCACACAGACATACACAGCGGCTTTGCTCAAGACAAACTATGCAGAGAGTGATTTCCGGTCAGTTATGGTAATAAAAAATACACAGTGCAGCTTTGCAAAAAAAATGTTTTCTATTTTTATCTTTTTTTTTTTTTTTTTTACATTATTTTAATTCATCAATGTGTTGTTAGCTGGCATGACTGAGGAACAGGTCCCCGAGGCAGCCATATAACAAACATTTGTGAGGGGAGGAATGCATTAAAGCCGCATTACTATCTGCAGAAGGAAACTGCTGATACTGATAGAGAAATAGCTGTGCCCTGTGTCGCGCTGATAGAGTTGCAGTGCCCTCCTGTGGACACAGGCGGTTTTACCATAGGTCATAGGTAGGCAATTGGCTTGGGGCCTCGTCTGCCAAAGGGGCCTCGTGAATTTGAGTTTCCTTTTTTTTTTTTTTAATTTATAAAACATTTTTCCTTTCTTGTCACTCCAAACGAATGATAATGTGTAATAGATTTAAAAAAAAAAAAAATCTATCTACATGTAAATGTGGGCCTATCCAATTAAATATCTATATTTACCAATATTTATCACCCACATTTCACATTTAACGGACTATTCCACCTTGACCTCCCTGCATTTGCGCCTAATCAATGATGTCGAAATTCAAGTTTCCATCAGAGGCAGAGAGCCACTATGTTACTGTGAAGCATTTTCAAATTGGATTTGAGAAGAGAAAGAAGAAGGAACATGCCCAGTTTAAGGAAAGTTTGCCTAAATGGACGAAATTCTTTAATAAAACAGCCAGAGACTCCACGACGGAGGAGCAACAAGTAGAGTGAGAGCACCTATTATCGACCACCCTAACCGCTAGTGTATTTACTTTGTATTTATTAGAACTGGACATTGATACCTATTTAAATGTAAGTCATGTAAAAATACACATAATAAATTGTCTAAATGTAAAAGACCAACTTCATACACAAACTGTGTAACAGTTTGCACTGTTAGAACAGTGCAAACTATAATAAGAGAAGAACTAAAACAGCATACCCAAAATGGCATTATAATTCAATGTTGTCCCATTTTCTACTGGACCTGTGATCTGCTGACTTCTGGCTCCATCAGAAGAGGCACATCAGCAGTTCTTCTGCTGCAGTAACTGCACCGCACAGCAGGAGAACAGAACCGCGCAGCAGGAGAACAGAACCGCGCAGCAGGAGAACAGAACCGCGCAGCAGGAGAACAGAACCCATGCGGCTACCAGACTCAACCACCACTGTTGCATCCTCCACTCTCCGGGAACAAACCCAGCGGGATGTAAAACTTCCCCTCTGGACACACACACACCGGGAGGTAGGGTTCCGGGGACACACACATTGGGAGGTAGGGTTCCGGGGACACGCATCGGGAGGTAGGGTTCCGGGGACACGCATCGGGAGGTAGGGTTCCGGGGACACGCATCGGGAGGTAGGGTTCCGGGGACACGCATCGGGAGGTAGGGTTCCGGGGACACGCATCGGGAGGTAGGGTTCCGGGGACACGCATCGGGAGGTAGGGTTCTGGGGACACACGCATCGGGAGGTAGGGTTCCGGGGACACGCATCGGGAGGTAGGGTTCCGGGGACACGCATCGGGAGGTAGGGTTCCGGGGACACGCATCGGGAGGTAGGGTTCCGGGGACACGCATCGGGAGGTAGGGTTCCGGGGACACGCATCGGGAGGTAGGGTTCTGGGGACACACGCATTGGGAGGTAGGGTTCTGGGGACACGCATCGGGAGGTAGGGTTCTGGGGACACACGCATTGGGAGGTAGGGTTCTGGGGACACGCATCGGGAGGTAGGGTTCTGGGGACACACACATTGGGAGGTAGGGTTCTGGGGACACGCATCGGGAGGTAGGGTTCTGGGGACACACGCATTGGGAGGTAGGGTTCTGGGGACACGCATCGGGAGGTAGGGTTCTGGGGACACACACATTGGGAGGTAGGGTTCTGGGGACACGCATCGGGAGGTAGGGTTCTGGGGACACACACATTGGGAGGTAGGGTTCTGGGGACACGCATCGGGAGGTAGGGTTCCGGGGACACACATTGGGAGGTAGGGTTCTGGGGACACACGCATTGGGAGGTCAGACCCACTCCTGGCTTAGTCCAGGCAGAAGAGACTGTTTTTTTTTTAACATTCCAGTTGAGGATTAAAAAATATCAACATATAACAATGTACAGTAGAGCCTAACACCACAGCTAATAAAAATGTCTCTATATAGACAAGAGAATTGTAAAATCAATTACACTCTGTACTGAAAGGGCTTATGATATTAAATGGCATCCCAAAGCAGTATTTCATGTAAATCCACTGCTGGCTTTAGAACCCACAGCAGGGTGGCTGTTCTTCAGGAACCATAGTACTGTAGATTCCTTTGTCTTTATTTAAAGGACTTTTGAAAAAAAAAAGGTCTGTATGGCTCTGCAGATATTCCCGAAGCGCCAGTGAAATGGAGGAGGTGGGATTTATGACCCTTATTTTATTTATCAAGTATTAACCCAGGTTCCAATGAGAACATTTTTTTAAGGCAGCCATGATCAAGTGTTCACAGGACACAGCATAAAATACAACACGGTACAATAAAAATACAACACAACCACGAAACACAGTGTCTTGATGTCTAGAAATCAACAGCATCTTATTTGTCAAAGCAAAAACCCACGTGAGATACTATAGTTCATAATAAATATTTTAAAAAAGGAATGAAGTGTGGGAGCTGTGCCTGTTTCTGGAGCAAGCCCCAACACCACAGAGCTCACTAAACTAAGAGCCAGCCCCAACACCACAGAGCTCACTAAACCAAGAACCAGCTTCAACACCACAGAGCTCACTAAACTAAGAGCCAGCCCCAACACCACAGAGCTCACTAAACTAAGAGCCAGCCCCAACACCACAGAGCTCACTAAACTAAGAGCCAGCCCCAACACCACAGAGCTCACTAAACTAAGAGCCAGCCCCAACACCACAGAGCTCACTAAACTAAGAGCCAGCCCCAACACCACAGAGCTCACTAAACTAAGAGCCAGCCCCAACACCACAGAGCTCACTAAACTAAGAGCCAGCCCCAACACCACAGAGCTCACTAAACTAAGAGCCAGCCCCAACACCACAGAGCTCACTAAACTAAGAGCCAGCCCCAACACCACAGAGCTCACTAAACTAAGAGCCAGCCCCAACACCACAGAGCTCACTAAACTAAGAACCAGCTTCAACACCACAGAGCTCACTAAACTAAGAGCAAGCCCCAACACCACAGAGCTCACTAAGAACCAGCCCCAACACCACAGAGCTCACTAAGAACCAGCCCCAACACCACAGAGCTCACTAAGAACCAGCCCCAACACCACAGAGCTCACTAAGAGCCAGCCCCAACACCACAGAGCTCACTAAACTAAGAGCCAGCCCCAACACCACAGAGCTCACTAAACTAAGAGCCAGCCCCAACACCACAGAGCTCACTAAACTAAGAACCAGCTTCAACACCACAGAGCTCACTAAACTAAGAACCAGCTTCAACACCACAGAGCTCACTAAACTAAGAACCAGCCTCAACACCACAGAGCTCACTAAACTAAGAGCCAGCTTCAACACCACAGAGCTCACTAAACTAAGAACCAGCCCCAACACCACAGAGCTCACTAAACTAAGAGCCAGCCCCAACACCACAGAGCTCACTAAACTAAGAGCCAGCCCCAACACCACAGAGCTCACTAAACTAAGAGCCAGCTTCAACACCACAGAGCTCACTAAACTAAGAGCCAGCTTCAACACCACAGAGCTCACTAAACTAAGAACCAGCCCCAACACCACAGAGCTCACTAAACTAAGAGCCAGCCCCAACACCACAGAGCTCACTAAACTAAGAGCCAGCCCCAACACCACAGAGCTCACTAAACTAAGAGCCAGCCCCAACACCACAGAGCTCACTAAGAGCCAGCCCCAACACCACAGAGCTCACTAAACTAAGAACCAGCTTCAACACCACAGAGCTCACTAAACTAAGAACCAGCTTCAACACCACAGAGCTCACTAAACTAAGAGCCAACCCCAACACCACAGAGCTCACTAAACTAAGAGCCAACCCCAACACCACAGAGCTCACTAAACTAAGAGCCAACCCCAACACCACAGAGCTCACTAAACTAAGAGCCAACCCCAACACCACAGAGCTCACTAAACTAAGAACCAGCTTCAACACCACAGAGCTCACTAAACTAAGAGCCAGCCCCAACACCACAGAGCTCACTAAACTAAGAACCAGCTTCAACACCACAGAGCTCACTAAACTAAGAACCAGCCCCAACACCACAGAGCTCACTAAACTAAGAACCAGCTTCAACACCACAGAGCTCACTAAACTAAGAACCAGCTTCAACACCACAGAGCTCACTAAACTAAGAACCAGCTTCAACACCACAGAGCTCACTAAACTAAGAACCAGCTTCAACACCACAGAGCTCACTAAACTAAGAACCAGCCCCAACACCACAGAGCTCACTAAACTAAGAGCCAGCCCCAACACCACAGAGCTCACTAAACTAAGAACCAGCTTCAACACCACAGAGCTCACTAAACTAAGAACCAGCCCCAACACCACAGAGCTCACTAAACTAAGAACCAGCTTCAACACCACAGAGCTCACTAAACTAAGAACCAGCTTCAACACCACAGAGCTCACTAAACTAAGAACCAGCCCCAACACCACAGAGCTCACTAAACTAAGAGCCAGCCCCAACACCACAGAGCTCACTAAACTAAGAACCAGCTTCAACACCACAGAGCTCACTAAACTAAGAACCAGCCCCAACACCACAGAGCTCACTAAACTAAGAACCAGCTTCAACACCACAGAGCTCACTAAACTAAGAACCAGCTTCAACACCACAGAGCTCACTAAACTAAGAGCCAACCCCAACACCACAGAGTTCACTAAACTAAGAGCCAGCCCCAACACCACAGAGCTCACTAAACTAAGAGCCAGCCCCAACACCACAGAGCTCACTAAGAACCAGCCCCAACACCACAGAGCTCACTAAACTAAGAACCAGCCCCAACACCACAGAGCTCACTAAACTAAGAACCAGCCCCAACACCACAGAGCTCACTAAGAACCAGCCCCAACACCACAGAGCTCACTAAACTAAGAACCAGCCCCAACACCACAGAGCTCACTAAACTAAGAGCCAGCTTCACCACCACAGAGCTCACTAAACTAAGAACCAGCTTCACCACCACAGAGCTCACTAAGAACTAGCCCCAACACCACAGAGCTCACTAAACTAAGAGCCAGCCCCAACACCACAGAGCTCACTAAGAACTAGCCCCAACACCACAGAGCTCACTAAACTAAGAACCAGCCCCAACACCACAGAGCTCACTAAACTAAGAGCCAGCCCCAACACCACAGAGCTCACTAAACTAAGAACCAGCTTCACCACCACAGAGCTCACTAAACTAAGAGCCAGCCCCAACACCACAGAGCTCACTAAACTAAGAACCAGCTTCAACACCACAGAGCTCACTAAACTAAGAGCCAGCCCCAACACCACAGAGCTCACTAAACTAAGAGCCAGCTTAGGCACAGTCACCTGAGCACTTACCTGAGCACTTGTCTCCTGTCCTGTGTGCAGCACACTGGTGGAGCGGCAGACTCACCTGGCTGGCGCTCATCCTGGCCGTCATCCTGCTGGTCCTGGGCAGCCTCGTGTATGAAGTTCAGCGGGGGACTAACGGCCGCAGAAGTGCGTGAGACATTCGGACCTGAGCTCCTAGAGAGCAGCGAGGACTCTGAGACACAGGCAGGGCAGGCGACTGGCCCGTGCCCTGGGTGCTCAGTTTAGGAGTTCTGGGGAACCCGATGACAGCGGAAGTGGGTCAGAAGAGTCCATCAGGATTTTTGGCTTGGGGCCCTACAGCCTCTGCTTCAGAGCTAATAATATTATATATATATATATATATATATATATATATATATATATATTCACTGAAACATATTTGTGGCATCCAAGACATTTGTATTTTGTAAAAAGAGAATTTAAATACTAAAACAGGCACAAGATCCATAAATACTGTGAGTAGACTGGTCTGTTGTGATTCAACAGGCATTTATTTTCACTGTCTCAATCACAGAGAAGGCTGCAGTGCTCCCCATCAGCACCAATCAACCCCCCCAGTCCCCGGGGAGGCATATGAGCGGTAAGAGTGGTTGAGTGTGTTTGGGCAGAGAAAGCGGTAAGAGGGGTTGAGTGTGTTTGGGCAGAGAAAGCGGTAACAGGGGTTGAGTGTGTTTGGGCAGAGAAAGCGGTAACAGGGGTTGAGTGTGTTTGGGCAGAGAAAGCGGTACGAGGGGTTGAGTGTGTTTGGGCAGAGAAAGCGGTAAGAGGGGTTGAGTGTGTTTGGGCAGAGAAAGCGGTACGAGGGGTTGAGTGTGTTTGGGCAGAGAAAGCGGTAAGAGGGGTTGAGTGTGTTTGGGCAGAGAAAGCGGTAAGAGGGGTTGAGTGTGTTTGGGCAGAGAAAGCGAGGCTCACTCCAGCCTTCTCAGTCATTAAGCTGCTCTTCTGTTCCTGCAGGGAGAACTCCAGCAGAGCTCATGGATGGTAAGAAACAGACCTTGTGTGTGCAGTCTCCAGTTTTGGGCTGGGTTCCATGCAGCTCCAAGCTCTTGCTAGGGGTTTCCCCGTACCCCACAACAGTAAATTTCATATTACATTACATTCATTATCATGTATCACACATTTCAGATACTTGTATAAGTACAATATCAACAAAATTTAGTTCTACTTTCATACTAATGCCCTGAGTGCATGAGAAGCATTTCTGAGCAGTAATAATATGTAGGTCATGTTGCAATAGTATGTTGTAATAATATGGAGGTCATGCTGTAATATGTAGGTCATGTTGTAATAATATGCAGGTCATGTTGTAATATGTTGTAATAACATGGAGGTCATGTTGTAATAATATGTAATAATATGGAGGTCATGTTGTAATAATATGTAATACTATGTAGGTCATGTTGTAATAATATGCAGGTCATGTTGTAATAATATGTAATAATATGTAGGTCATGTTGTAATATGTTGTAATAACATGTAGGTCATGAGTACAGTGAGTACTGAATCACTTCTACAGGGAGACAGAGCGCACGCCCAGTGCGACTCACTTTTAATCAGACAGACACGGACATGTGATTCAGGTCTCATAAACACCAACGTGTTCAGAGTCTTTCTGTTTCCCCCTCCAGAGGTGTATTTCAATGGCTACAGATGCAGATATAAAAGTAAGGGACATTTTTCATATACAGCATATTAATTTTTACAATGTGTTATTCTCTGTTCTAACAGCAATTCGTGTTTTGTTTTTAATCTTAGGATCAACACTCTCCCCAATTTGTGAATATGAAGCAGGTAATTGTCACGGTTACTCTTAATCGACTTGAAGTATAAACCTGTGAATGGCACAGTACCAATAATACTGCAGCATAAAGCTCTGTACTGAGTGAGACTCCTGGCCTGTGATATACTGGACTAGATAACACATCACAGTTCTTGGCCTTCCCAAGTAAGGCTTAGGGTTAATGTTTTAATGGATAAGAGAATCTCGCCTGATGTCATGTGTGTCCATCTGTGTCTCAGGCCCGGAGCTTCCCGTCCAGGAGAACCACGTCAATAGTGGTGAGAGAAAAAGCGCCCATCGTTGGAGAACAGGAAATTGAGCAGAAAACACATGTTGAAATAACTTTTCCACCACCTTGTGTTTTTGTGCCCATTTACTGAGCTTTTGCCAAACAGAAATAGAGAAAAGAACACTGAGGTGAGGTCTCATTCCTAATAATATGTCCCCAAAGTAATGAGCCATCAGTAATATATTAGTACAAATAACAAGAACAATTCAATTACCACGAGCTTACGTGTTATGCAGAATAAGGTTTAATAATTGATTAAATAATTGTAGTATTTTTAAAAGTAACAAATTAAGAACTCTGGCACTCTACTTCTCCCCAAATGTATTTTTGGGTTATTACTTTCATATATTATGCATATTTAATGCTAAATTTACCAAAATAATTGACCCAGGAAATGGGTGAAACCAATAAGCGCAGATTATTAAGCAGAAATATTCAGATATATCCCATAAAGGACTGAGCAGTCATTATTCAGCTCAGTAACTGTGTTGTCATTTGTAAGTATTGATGTGAAACGGAATCATATGAACTGTGTTCAGTTTAGAGAGGGCTTGGCTGTATGAACTGTGTTCAGTTTAGATGGGGTTTGGCTGTATGAACTGTGTTCAGTTTAGAGGGGGCTTGGCTATATGAACTGTGTTCAGTTTAGAGGGGGCTTGGATATGGAAAGCTGATGGTCAGTTGTCGGGCACCACCTCCTTGACAGTTGGGTTACTGTGCAAGAGTTGGGTTACCGTGTGAGATGGGTTAGTGTGCGAGAGTCAGGATGAGTCTGTGCTTTGTGCTCCACAGATTCTGCCTCTGCGTCACGCCCAGCAAACGAGCCCTCCCTGACAGGAAGGAACTAACTCCAGCCCGCGCTCTGCTGCCAAAGCACATGTGAAACTTCAATGGGGCGTCAGTTAAGGATTCATTAATACTAGAAAAGGAGATTAAATGTGCTGCACAGAGTAGATTGGAAAGGTTCAGTTACAAACTTTACAATCCTCATTTCTCACCGTTAGCATGGAGACCTGGTACTGGTGGCTGGCTCACCATTCAAGCTGATACACTCCATCTGCTTAAGGAAGAACACGCTGAGTATGCAAGCATATACGCACAGAGCTGTCTCACGCAGTGCTGTGATTGGCCACACTCAGGCATGTATGCACAGAGCTGTCTCACGCAGTGCTGTGATTGGCCACACTCAGGCATGTATGCACAGAGCTGTCTCACGCAGTGCTGTGATTGGCCACACTCAGGCATGTATGCACAGAGCTCACTCTTCCGCAGTGCTGTGATTGGCCACACTCAGGCATATACACACAGAGCTGTCTCACGCAGTGCTGTGATTGGCCACACTCAGGCATGTATGCACAGAGCTCACTCTTCCGCAGTGCTGTGATTGGCCACACTCAGGCATGTACGCACAGAGCTCACTCTTTCGCAGTGCTGTGATTGGCCACAGTCAGGCATGTACGCACAGAGCTCACTCATACGCAGTGCTGTGATTGGCCACAGTCAGGCATGTACACACAGAGCTCAGTCTCAAGCAGTGCTGTGATTGGCCACACTCAGCATGTACACACAGAGCTCAGTCTCAAGCAATGCTGTGATTGGCCACACTCAGGCATGTACACACAGAGCTCACTCTCACGCAGTGCTTTGATTGGGGGCAACATAGCTCAGGAGGTAAGAGCGGTTGTCTGGCAGTCGGAGGGTTGCCGGTTCGATCCCCGCACTGGGCGTGTCGAAGTGTCCCTGAGCAAGACACCTAACCCCTAACTGCCCTGGTGGATGAGAGGCATCAATTGTAAAGTGCTTTGGATAAAAGCGCTATATAAATGCAGTCCATTTACCACTAGCCTTCTTTCCCCCTGTCTCAGAAGCCCCCAGTCACATTAGAGGCTTCTGTCCTCTGTTGACAGGTTTTCTTCTACTGTTATAAATTTACTTAATTTCATTATCCTGTTTTCATGGTTTTTGTTATGGAGTGTCTGGTTTATGCCTATTATTTTTTTTAATAAAATGATGCTTTAGGTATTTACTTTACCATTATGTAATAGAATTGTCTTCCTAAAATTGTGCAAAGTAAGGCTATTTATTTAATGTGCAATGTTTAGTAAACACAAAATGACTAATGGTCATAGTACCTGATTCTACTGATTCAGACGTTTTCTTGACTTGGACAGATGGAAATGGATTATGCACTTACATAATACATGACAAAACAAATGTTTGTGTTTCTCATATTTATTTGTTTGGAACACTGAGTTAATCTCAAGAAGACTCCAGCGTTAATAATTATTTTTTGGCAACGTCTTCAATGTAAGGCCACTTGGTCATAAGCATGTAAGAGATGACAGAGAGCACCAGTGGAGACAGTCTCTAAATGATGGATTGCCTGTGATGATCTGCAGCTCTATAGGTGTCAGGCTTCAGTCAAATCCAAACAATACTCTCTCTCTCTGCTCATCTGCCTCACTGCACACGGCAGGGTTATAAACATAATGATCTTTCATTTTAAGGCCGTCATTCTTTAGGTTGGAGCTATCAGCAGTAATTAGAACATTTCTGTGGGTGCTGTCCCCTGCCTTGGGGTGCCTAGCTCCAAAGTAAAGAAATGAACCACACATTCTGTTGCTAGGATACGGGATAATACAGACTAAAAATGACTTCCCACCTCATTCATCAAGGTGTCTGGTGCCGTAAACTTTAATACATATTTACATATCTGATGAAAACCTGCACTCTCAAAAACGCATTAAAAACAACACGTATAACTTGTCATTTTTAATACGTCTCCATGTCTGGTTAAGGACAGCACAGTCTGTTAAAACGTCTCCCTTTGTCCTCTACACATAAATTGTATATTTGTAAATACTAACATCGACACAAAATGTTGAAAGTAACACAAAAGTAGTAAAACAAAGTGTTGGGTATGAACACATTGTTTCTGAGAGTGTGGCGCATGCAACTGAAGCTTAAGAAGAAGGGAACAGACTGGAAAGCAAACCAGCCAAAGCTGTACTGTATTTCTGTAAAAACCACAGACTTAAAAATGTAAATGATAAAAATAAGCAAATGATCACATCCTTCAATCTTAAATATGCTCAATCTTTCATTATTATTTTTGATCACGCCTTTAGTCAGCTTGTCTCCTGACACGGTGCAGCTTGGGGTATAAGAAACTAAGATCCCAGAGCACTGAGATTAATATTGCCAGTGTGGAATAGCACACAGAGTATGAAGCTTGATTTATAGTGAGAACCATGGACCAGGTTTACACAGAGAGAACCATGGGCCTGGTTTACAGAGAGAACCATGGACCAGGTTTACACAGAGAGAACCATGGACCAGGTTTACAGAGAGAACCATGGGCCAGGTTTACACAGAGAGAACCATAGGCCTGGTTTACACAGAGAGAACCATGGACCAGGTTTACACACTTCATTCTGCATATTTGCATGTGGGAGGAGACAAGCTATGATTTTGAGAGACAGGTCCAAGTGCCTTTCGTCACAAAAAATTCCAGAGGAACAGCAAAACTTTGCCATCATCAAACTATTAGTATAATTATTAATATTTTCAACAGTAAACACTATTGCCATCCTCTGCTTTTTCAGCTCAACAAAGAAAGATCTCACACTAGATACAAAACACATTAAATGCATTCAGATCTGAATGTGAAACACTTCCCATTAAACAAAAATGTACATTTTATTTCATGGTTTTCTTTTATCATGTCAACAAAAATGACATTTTAAAAGATTCTGTATAATTCTTGACAAAAACTTCAGGTCAAGGTTGGAAATGTCATCCAAATTCAAAGTATGTGTTCAAGGCCTTTCTGTTATTAATGGCTAAAAGCCATATACATTCCCCCACAATTTACAAAGAACAGAAATGTAAAAGTTAATAAATGTTATCAATACAGCGTATGAAGGGTGCTTCTGCTCTTTTTAATTAATGAAATTAGCTTTTGTTAATTGTCATTAACTGTGGATTGACTTCCCAGACCTGCCACTTGAGCACTGTTACCATGTAGCAGTGGGAAATAAGAATTTAGTGTTGGTTTGACTTTTCATATGAAAAGAAAATGCATTTGATCCCTCTTTTAATATAGTTATACTTCACAACTGTCACCCTCAGCCTCAAAACTGTTGGCCTGCAGATTTAGGTTTGTAAAATAGTCATAACCCTCCTCTACTATACTTAATTTACCTGACTCTGCTATACTTAATTTACCTGACTCTGCTATACTTAATTTACCTGACTCTGCTATACTTAATTTACCTGACAACAAGGTTAAGGATCTGGGCTGCTATGAGACTGGCACCCAAAGCCTTGCAGCTCTCCCATGAGTTTGCTGGGTTTGTGCGGCGCTGGTCAGCTCAATTTACCGTTAATTACTCGACACAAGGTTTCGAGGCTCCAGAAAGTTGGATTCAATTACATGCTTTGTATTGTTTTGACTGCTGCTGGTAAGATGAATGAATATTCCTTCTCTGTTTTATTCTGTTCTGTAAACCCGTAACAGTAATACAGCGCTGCAGTGCAGTAAGAGCCGATGCCATCGTAGGATGTTCTCCTGGTAACCAAATTACGCCAAATAATAAAGCTGGCAGTGAGCTATTGCATCCAATAACCTTCCAGTGTACATGTGTATGTGCTGCTCTTTCCTGTGGTAAGAGGTAAAGCTGCTCTTTCCTGTGGTAAACGGTACAGCTGCTCTTTCCTGTGGTAAACGGTACAGCTGCTCTTTCCTGTGGTAAACGGTACAGCTGCTCTTTCCTGTGGTAAACGGTACAGCTGCTCTTTCCTGTGGTAAATGGTACAGCTGCTCTTTCCTGTGGTAAACGGTACAGCTGCTCTTTCCTGTGGTAAACGGTACAGCTGCTCTTTCCTGTGGTAAACGGTACAGCTGCTCTTTCCTGTGGTAAACGGTACAGCTGCTCTTTCCTGTGGTAAACGGTACAGCTGCTCTTTCCTGTGGTAAACGGTACAGCTGCTCTTTCCTGTGGTAAACGGTACAGCCCACACAGCCCTTCAGCTACCCACAGAAGAAATAAACTCACGTTTTACAAAATAAATTTGTCAGAGCAGATCTTTGCAAGTTTTGCGTTGCTATCATGAAAAGGAAACCCTTATTTATTTGTTCAAATTAAAGGACTGTTTCAGAATGTTGATCTGAGGTGCACTGCACAAACCCTGATGCTTCAGTCTAAAAGCTGCATTCATACATACGTCTGTCCTCTGTCTTTGTACATCACTTCTACTGCTACACATTTCTGTCACTTTTTCTGTTTGTCAATAAATGAACAATTACTAGAGGATTAATGAGTGAATACAGCCAAGTTTAATAAGATCAGTGAGTCATGCGCAGCGAGCGTCTGGTTAAGATCAGTGAGTCATGCGCAGCGAGAGCAGTTACTGTACTCTCTGCTCACCTCAGTTGAGCAGCTTTAAAACCACAGAGAAGGTAAAACATACAATAAGGGCAAACCCAGGCAAGAGGCCATCAATGAAGATGCAAACGACACTGCAGATACACAGCATCACTGCTATTAATCCACTATCCTTCCCTTCCAAAGACCACACATATATTACTACTGTACATACATACATACATAAATACATACGTGCACAGGCTCCGGCAATGACACTACTGCTGTGGTGGGTGGCAAGCAGGCAGGCAAGAGGACCTGCAGTCAGGCTGAACGCTGGTCTGAGTCCTGCTGGTCTCGGCCGGACTCCGGGCCAGTTCTGGCCCGGCTGGTCTGGATATGGGAGAACTGAAGCACTGGCAGTAGGAGCTGAAAGGCGTTCTGGATGTAGCTGGTGCTGTTAGCGCCCTGCAGTGCAACACACAGAACAGGCCAGTTAAGACAGGTCACCATGGATGGGTAATGGAGGTCTGGATGGTGTGCGGATAATGGAGGTCTGGATGGTGGGCGGATAATGGAGGTCTGTATGGTGGGCAGATAATGGATGGATGGGTGAATGACATGACTCTCAAAACATAATGTGATTTTTTAAACACACCTCCATCTAGTTAAGGACATAACACTTTGTGTTACTTAAACAGTCTGTGTTAAAACATCACCCTTTGTAACACAAATTGTATATTTGTAACACATAAGCTGCAGTTGTGCTGACGTCCACAAAATGTGTCAAAAGCACACTTAAGCCGCGTTTCCACCGCAGGAACTATACCCCGGAACTAGGAACCTTTTGAGGAACTCAGTGCGTTTCCACCGCAGGAACTAGGGTCTAAATTTTGTTCCGGGGGCTTTGTTTTACCCCCCAAAAGGTTCCTGCTCGGGGGGTAGTACTTTCCGAAAGTACAGGAACCTTTTGGGTGGAGCTTGCAGCGCTGAACATTTCTGATTGGTCGAGTACTCGCAGCATTTTTTTGTGTCTATTTTCAGGCGCCATGTTTAAAAATATGCAGGCGCAAACCGATTTATTTTCATAATAACTTCAAATCAAACTTGTATGTTATGCGGCGCAGTAGCCTACTTTTGGTTATAGCCTGCCAACGTCTTGGAATTATAACGTGCTCTTCTGTTCTTTTCTTGCTTTAGTATTTGTTTTATAAAATGCTAAGCATTCGTGCTGGGACAGCATATTACGTACCAAAACATTCAAACGGATTAATTTGGTTGCTGAATATTTTCTTCCGGATTTTCTTTGTTAGCCCGTTGTAATTGACTCAAAACGTTTGATACAGTTATGTGAGGTATGCGGTAGTTCTGCGTAATTCACATTGGTGATACAGTAAAAGCAAACTGGAAATCACCTTCCGCACTTTTTGTCATGGTAAAATAACAGGTTAATTCTAGTAATCCTACCTTCAGCTTTTTCAGACTGCCGTAATTTTACTCTGCCATTCTTCAATTCCACAAAAAGACCAGGAAGACTATGGACTAATTTATGGTGCATGGTTCGCATCTGGAGGGCACACTTCGCTGCTCCGCTAACAGTAACTTCGAAGGAAAGCAAACGGTGGCTGTACCACTACTAATTTACATTTTCACGCAAGTCCGAGTTTTCGTTCTATTCTTGTCATTTTGCGATTAGCCTATATAGAATTGACGATGAGAAAGTAATCAAACCGCAAATTGTTTACAACGTGTGCATGTTTTCTGCTGTTGTTGCCAGTTATATTGGAAATGTGAATGCATTCTGTCGCTTCGGATGTCAAGACATGAAAGCGAATGTTCGCATAAAAACATAATGAATGTGTTTGAGAGGATATATAAAACAGTTACAATCTGACTATTGGTCTGTTATATCCTATTTGTTGCATAACGGTCCAAGTTCAACTACCAACGACAGTTTTGCTTGACAACGGTAAAATATGCCCAAACGGCTGCAGAAGAATATTTCAATTCCATGTGATTAAATCGATAAAAATCAATAAATACAAAAGTAACCATATATAGTCATTGTTGGTAACCCGTTGTATATAAGTGGAATAAACCCCTCCGGGCTGTCCCGGTTATTAGAAAATAATGTAGGCTACTTCGGTGGTAGTATGGGGTTACAGAAGAAATCATATGACAGATGGACCGACGACAACGTTGCTTTTTCATACGTCAGTGGGCTAATTTGCCTAATCTTCGCGGGACTTTAGACCCCGGTGGAAACGCAGACAACCATTGGCTGAAGGAACCTTTTAGTTCCTGGTAAAGTAGTTCCTGGGACTGAAAGTTCCGGGTAATTTTGGTGGAAACGCGGCTAAAGGTAGTAAAAAAATAAGGTGTGTTGGATCTTAAGTGTTTCCCACACAGAAGAAAAGGTGTGTTGGATCTTAAGTGTTTCCCACACAGACGAGGACACTAAGCCCCACTGTGGAGCGGCCTCCACCCACCTCCACCTACCTCCAGCATCAAGACAGAGGACCCACCTCCACCCACCTCCAGCATCAAGCCAGACCCACCTCTACCCATCTCCATTCACCTCCACCCACCTCCAGCATCAAGCCAGACCCACCTCCAGCATCAAGACAGGACCCACCTCCACCATCAAGCCAGACCCACTTCCAGCATCAAGACAGAGGACCCACCTCCACTCACCTCCACTCACCTCCAGCATCAAGCCAGAGGACCCACCTCCAGCATCAAGCCAGACCCACCTCCACCCACCTCCAGCATCAAGACAGAGGACCCACCTCCACCCACCTCCAGCATCACTCGACCCACCTCCACCCATCTCCACTCACCTCCACCCACCTCCAGCATTAAGCCAGACCTACCTCCAGCATCAAGATAGAGGACCCACCTCCACCCACTTCCATCATCAAGACAGAGGACCCACCTCCACCCACCTCCACTCACCTCCACCCATATCCAGCATCAAGACAGAGGACCCACCTCCACCCACCTCCACTCACCTCCACCCATCTCCAGCATCAAGACAGAGGACCCACCTCCACCCACCTCCAGCATCAAGACAGAGGACCCACCTCCAGCATCAAGACAGAGGACCCACCTCCACCCACCTCCACCCACCTCCAGCATCAAGACAGAGGACCCACCTCCAGTAAAATGCTGTCCACCATGGGGTTGAGCTCCTCGGCCTTCTTATGGGTCTACAGGCACAGAAATGGAAGAACAGAAATCTTACAGGGAATCTAAAGCAGCTTCCTAAAAATCCATCAGCAGTTCACATCTGCAGTCATAGCATAGGTACTATGTGCAATTGTGTTACAACTTTACGGTAACTATGAATTAGAATATAATTAATATATATGGCAAAAGTGAAAAAGCCTTTTAAAACACACATGGAGGAAAGAGTTAGGCTGCACGAAGAACAGATCAAGTGAGCGAGGGGCCACCCCTAACGCAAATATCTTAATGTCCTGCATCTCCAGAGTAACACCTGTATAGGCATTTATAGCCTCATAAAACACACACTTCAGATGGCTTTGTAACCACGGGCTACACAGCTGACAGCCTTGGGCCAAATGCAGCACACCACAGATTTACTGGGGCCTCTGATAACTGAGAAACATAAAAACATGACATATTATCCACACGGAACGTAAATCAGGAGCTGTGTGTCTGCACAGCGAGTCTGCACCTCCCGCCAGTGACACAACACTAAATAACAGCCATGAAAACTTTATGAGTGCCTCGCCGTTGTTTACGCACATACAGACGCTGGTTATTCATTGTGTTCTTTTACAAATAGCTTGTGGAAAATGTTTGGCCAGTGTGCACCGTTTGAGAAAACATTTTGACATATTCACATATTAGTCGGCCAACAGATCTCTCACAGAGGACTGCGGCCCCACATTACCTACTAAACTGTCAGAAGAAGTCTGACTTCCCTTCTGTTTCTCTAAGGTGTTAATGAGTCATTTACTGTCTACTGATATACAGCCATATGTACACACTCAGTTCATCCTTAGGGGACCTTGGATGCTCTTAAGAAAGACCTGATTTCCACCAAGAAAGTCAGAGGGGGACACTAGGGAGGGGGATTATGGGTTGTATATTACTCGTTTATGAGTGTGAGCTGTGACACCCTAACCCTTCTTACCCCCACGATGAGCAGGGTGTCGGAGAAACTCTTGGACAAACAGCCAACCTCCTTGCACATGGCCGTGGTCAGCCTTACAAGAGCACACAGGGGAACACAAGCAAGAGCATTACACCAAATATCATTACAGTCAGTCTGAACACAAGCAAGAGCATTACACCAAATATCATTACAGTCAGTTTGAACACCGAACCACTCACAGGTACACCTGGGACCCTGTTCTAAAGTGGTGCTCACCTGGTGAGAATGTGTGCCTGGTCCAGTGCTGCCTTCTCCAGGTCCTGTCCATGCAGGATCAGCTCAGCCACCTTGTGCAGCTGCTCAATGCTGCGAGCAGTGACCTCCGCCAGACTGCCTACTGCGGACAGGTACACACCCTGAAACACACAAATTCAATGGCAAAACAGAACCCCATGAATGTTAGTCAAGTAAAATTAAAAGCACATAAATAGGCCCATCCAGATCTGCCCCCCTCATCATAAACACATGGCTTATATCTCAGCAAGAGGAGACCAATTACAGAAGCTCATTTCCTATGAAGCCAATAGTTTTAGCACAACCTGGGACCAGTGAAGCTTCAGCAGGGTGATGTCATTGTGAAAACCTGGATCTTCAGTGAAACAGAGGGTCGCTGACCTCCACTTTCTCGGGGCGGCCATTTTCCATTTGGTTCTCCTCCTCTCTCTGGCCTGCAGAAGGGGCGGGCTCACTGCCATGCTCCGCCTCTGGCTCCTCCCTCAGCCCCGCCTCTGGCTCCTCCTTCATCCCGTCCTTCGGCTCTGATTCCGCAGCCTGTTCCGCACTGGGGTGCGACACATCCCTCAGCCAATCATGTGCCCTCATCCGAGCCTAGAGATGCGAGCAGAGTCTGAGAGGGGTTGCCCAGCGGCACTACGCCTGTTCACACACTGGAACTGTGCTGCTTCCTGCTAACCCTGAACCAGGACATAACTGAACACAGCACATAACTGAACACAGGACATTACTGAACACAGGACATTACTGAACGCAGCACACTACTGAACGCAGCACATTACTGAACGCAGCACATTACTGAACGCAGGACATTACTGAATGCAGCACATTACTGAACACAGGACATTACTGAATGCAGCACATTACTGGACACAGGACATTACTGAACACAGCACACTACTGAACGCAGCACATTACTGAACGCAGGACATTACTGAATGCAGCACATTACTGGACACAGGGCATTACTGAACACAGCACATTACTGAACACAGCACATTACTGAACGCAGCACACTACTGAACGCAGCACATTACTGAACACAGGACATTACTGAACTCAGCACATTACTGAACACAGGATATTACTGAACACAGCACATTACCCGATACTGAACACAGGACATTACCTTGTTGAGTTTGTCTGGAGTAGCAGCAACATGCAGCTCAAACAGAAGCTCTGTCAAAACACTGACAAACTCCTCCCCACTGGCAGCTGAGGGGTTAGCACACGCACGTTATTACAGTTATATAATTTGATCATCTAACATGCTACAAGAACTGCCTACAGAATCAAGTAATATTTTCACAACAAATTACATAGATCACAGACTGCACGCCATCTGGTGCCCATGCCATGATTTCTGGAACGCTGTCCTTACCACGATTGTAATTTTGATTGCTGTTGCAGTTTTGGGGAACAACCTAATTTTGGTAACTTACAAAGGTGTGTAGGAAATTCAGTTAGCGAATAGGGTTCACCATTTTCCTCTGACTCCGCCTCCTGCTCCTTCTCACTGGCTCCCTCTAAGAAGACATCCTTGATGGCAATCAGGTCTTTCTTCAGAACCTCCAAGGTCTCGTCCTCGAGCGACACCAGGGCTGCTTGCACCTGTCGAGAGAGGGGAATTCTGGGACTGGAAAAACCGCAAAAACTCTGAAAGGAATGATATTGCATATATTTAAATAATTTACCAGGAAATTCCACAATATTAAGAAATTTCAGACATTTCATAATGGCGCATAGAATCACAATTCACCCCTTTACAGTGGGATGGTCTTCCCTTTTGCAGTTCTGTTGCCAAGGTAAGAGACTAAAGATACGTCATACATGAAATGCTGAACGCTTGTCCAGTGTGCTATCTAGTCAACAACCGACAATTTGATTGGTGAAGACGGTCACCAAAAAGCCAAAAATTCGGGTTGAGTTTTAGGCACCTTTGACTGGCTTGAGTAGGTCAGGTTTAGGGTCCTGCCTGTGTGCAGAGGAAACAGTGGTGTGTGCTGCCCCCATGGGTGAGGAGCATGACTGCAGTGTGGGCTGGCACACGGACCTGAGCCTCGCTCTCATTGGACAGGATCTCCAGCGCCTCCAGGTGGGACAGACCCTGGAAGTCGTCAAAGAGAATGCCATAATGCGCCGTGGGCTCACTGATTGGCTGGGAGCTCAGCCTCACCCTCTCCTTCTCCTTCGCCTCCTTCAGCATCTGGGGGGACAACCGGGGGGGGGGGGGGGGGCGGCAAGGGGTGAGGTTAGGCTTAGGGTTCGTGGGGGGGGGGGGGGGGGGGGGTGTTTGGGTTGGAGCCATCAGGGCCGAGGCCCAAGCTCAACAGGAGCAGATCAGTACCCCATCATTTCAAAATAAAAGACCTCTGCGAGATCAACCTGTTCACAACATTAACAGGGTTGATCTTACGGGTTGATTGTGCTGCAGAGACATGAATCTCACACACATCTCCTATCTCTTCCACGTATGAGCACTTCAAAGAGCCATGTAGGGCACATCTCATGCATTTGCTCAGGAGACATTAACGCATTAACGCAGGTTATATCTTACCTGAACAATCCAGGGTCAGGTACCGTGCTCAAGTGCACACCAGCTTCCCACCCCAGATTCAACCCGAAGACCAACCGGTCACAGGTGTGGAGCACACACTGCCACACACTCACACACACACTGCCACACACAGCAGACCTCACACACTGCCACACACACACAGCCACACACACAACAGACCTCACACACTGCCACACACACACACACACACACACACACACACACAGCCACACACAGCACACCTCACACACTGCCACACACACACACACACACACATACTGCCACACACATACACACACACACACACACACACACACACACACACTGCCACACACACACAGCAGACCTCACACCTGCGACAGGGACACAGTCCTCTGCATTAGCGTCTTGGTCCTCTTGAACCCAGGGTCACTCTCTGCCAGCACCGTCATGGTCTTCTTCCCGATGAACTCCAGCGCATCCAGGCCTCCCGTTATAACAGACTTTCCCTGTGTGAAGCCCAAACAGAAGCTCAGCCCATGTGTGTTCATGAAGAACACGCGCTCCCTCTGAACACCTAACTGCATCTCTGGGTCCACTCCATCACTGCAACTGCCTCTCTTAGTGAGGGGGTAACAGGGTGAGGAGTGGTGACAGGGTGAGAGGGGGTAACAGGATGAGGGGGGGAGGCAGGATGAGGAGTGGTGACAGGGTGAGAGGGGGTAACACGGTGAGAGGGGGTGAGGCAGGATGAGGAGGGGTGACAGGGTGAGAGGGGGTAACAGGGTGAGGTGGGGAGGCAGGATGAGCGGGGGTGACAGGAATGTGGGGGAGGGTAAGAGTGACCCACTGTGTTTTGGACAGCGCTGGTGATGGTGGAGAGAACTCCTCTGGTTGCCATGGCGGAGGAGCCCACAGACGCGCCAGGATCCCCCGGATCAGAATCTGCACAGACACAACACCAACATCACACACCTGCCACAGACACAGACACAACACCAACATCACACACCTGCCACAGACACAGACACAATACCACCATCACATACCTGCCACAGACACAGACACAACATCAACATCACACACCTGCCACAGACAACACCACCATGGAGCGGATGGAGGGGTGGAAAATGAAGGGGCGGGGCATGAAGAGGAGGGGCATGGAGGGGGGGGGCATAGTGGGGCAGGGCATAGAGGAACGGAGCATGGAGGGATGGGGCATAGAGGGGCGGAGCATGGAGGGCCGAGGCATGGAGAGGTGGAGCATGTAGGGGCGGAGTGTGGAGGGGTGGGCATTGGGGGGGCAGAGCGTGTAAACACTGCAGTGGCCGCTCTGGGTTACCTGTCTGGGCTGCCAGGTCTTCCTCGACCTCCTCGCACACAGAGGTTCTCTGCACGCGCAGGGTGACCCCCGCCTTCTCCTTCACAGCACTGAGCCCCTGGCCTGAGGAGCAACACCCACACACCGCTATCATCAAACACCTACATACCAGCCTCACCCAACACCTCCATACCGCCATTACCCAACACCCACACACCGCCTAGCACCCACATACTGTCAACACCTACACACTGCCATGCCATTACCCAACACCCACATACCGCCATTACCCAACACCTACATACCACTATTCCATTACTCACACCCCTATACTGTCATTACCCAACACCCTCATACCGCCATCAACCAACACTCATACACCGCCATTATCCACATATTGCCATTACCCAAAAGCCACACACCGCCATTACACAACACTGCCATTACCCAACACCCACACACCACCATCACCCAACACCCATAATGACCCACAGTGGAAGTTGTGCTGAAACGATGGAGACTCACCCACAGTGGAAGTTGCACTCGTCAGAATAGACTTTCCCCAGGAACCCCAACCTCCCCAGCCTTTGTCTCTGCTCTGAGAGGAGTCCTGCAAAACACCACACACACACACAAAAACACACACAAATACGTATACACACACACTGAAGTACCTCCATCAAAGACAAATCAGCTTTAGTGCATATCAGAGACAGCAGTGTATAAATCCTAGGCGATTCATTCTACAGAATTCCAATTCGGCTTTTCAGCAGAATACCACCCAGAAAGACCCAGAAAGCCAGGAGAGAGAATTCACCACAGAGCTGCATGCTTAGAGCAGCAGAAGAATGCTGTACCTGTAGTACGCCATCCTGCCCCACAACGCTCCCAACAGGTCCATCTGGCTCCAGGCTCACTGATTCGGTACACTCAGTCACCTGAATGCCAGCCGTATTCTCTGATTGGTTCCCATGGGACTCTGCCTCCCTCGGAGGGTTGGCCGCCTCGCTCCCTTCATTGTCCAGCAGGGGTCCAGGCTGAGCGGGGGGGTCACACGTCTCCGTGTCCCCAGGAGAAGAGGGGTCACTCTCGAGGGGCAGGGAGAGGTGCTGGGGCATCTCTGTGGTGGCACTGCCCTCAGAGTCACTGTGTGACATCACTCTACAGCCGGACACACAGACGCAGCTCACACTACCACACAGAGTCTGTGTGTGACATCACTCTACAGCCGGACACACAGACGCAGCTCACACTACCACACAGAGTCTGTGTGTGACATCACTCTACAGCCGGACACACAGACGCAGCTCACACTACCACACAGAGTCTGTGTGTGACATCACTCTACAGCCGGACACACAGACGCAGCTCACACTACCACACAGAGTCTGTGTGTGACATCACTCTACAGCCGGACACACAGACGCAGCTCACACTACCACAGACAGGAAATCAGGCTGAACTCACTGCAGCACGGAGAGCATCTCACTGAGCAGTCTAAACAGTGCGAGTTCAGCTCATGGCCTGTGTAGCATGCAATGCAATGCCTGCTCTAAGGCTTGATTTAAGGCTCAAATAAAGGATAAATATTTCTTTTCAAATCGCCAAATAATGGTTCACACTGTACACAGCTTTAAATGCAGTCATTGTTTTCATTGGAATATAAATAAAGACAAACCAACACCCCCACATATTACACAGAAGACTTTTTTTTTTTGCTTATGCATCATCTACAAAAATTATACTTGAATATTTGCAGTAGGCTATTCTAAGTAGCTGAGCCAGTCTAACACATTTACCTGTCAATGTTCTCAGTTTATAAAACTTGCTAATCTAAAAGTTTCAGGAACTGCATCACGCTAGATAAACTGCTTATCCATATTAAGTATTAAAAGGTGTCAGGACTATAAATTCACTGTCTAAAAGGACTATCAAAACGTGCACGGCGCTTCAAACAATCTTTATGCCTTCAGGTACGCCGGTAACCCGTTCCCGTATGTACCAACAGTGACATCTTGTGGCCAAATACTGGTAAAACTCCAATTCCACTTAACATCCTTCAAAAAATAGAATATACGTAGTTTAAAACACAAACTAACGCGTGATGTATAACATTCCATGAAAGTCACAACTGAAAGTTAAAACACACCTGTAAGTTGGAGTGCGATGGAACGCACATTCACAGTACAATAACAAGTCAATCAACGATTAGTACCATAACTTATCCATCTATATTACACGCATTTCAATAAAGCTATTTGCGCCTGCAAGCTGAAAGTTTCTTAAATTGTTTTCTGTCATAATGACGCAAGAACAGAGAGGCAGTTATTATAGTTAGTCAGCAATATTGTGTTTCGTTCAGTGTGCAATTAATTCAGACAATTCAGACTGGGCGTTTGACACGCAAAAAATAGAGCACGTGGCTTTCACAGGAGAACACGCACTTACATTGAATAAAAGACAAGTAATACTATTTTAAACTGCAGTATCTCACCAGTTCTGCTGAACAGCCGGCAAACGCGTATTCTTTATCCTTCCGCCCTGCCTCTTCGCCACGTCGCCAGCCTGCCTTGGTGTTGTGGAGGGCGACGTCATCGGGAACTTCCGAACTTTATTTTGCCGCATGTTCCGACTGGACTTGTAGTCCGAATATAAACGTGCGTGGCTGGACGCGAGTAGTGGCGCGAGACTTCAGCGCTTCATTTTTTTCACAAACCACTTCAGCGCAAACCACGCCCCGTAGTTGCAAAGAACGTTCAGGATCGACTCCTTTGGTCAACACGCTCCGTGGTTAAGAAAATAAGGCCTTGTGATTTTTTTAATGGCTTTCCTTTACCCCCTAATATTCATACACTATGTTATGTTATTAACTGCTTATACGGACATAGATTAAATCTAATATGAATCTAAATGCACATTTGCACATGACTTCAGCGTGACCCTTGATCCTGGTAGCTCTTCTGAGAATGTTCTTAGCCGATAATTCCGAAGCAACCGAGGATTCGAAACGAAAGCTGTGGTTGCTAGAACTTGAAAGTCTATGTTCACGTATTGACGAAAATATACCAAACAGGCTTTATCACCTTTACTTTATCAAGCCAATAGGTTTTACGAATTGTGACCAGTCATAATTATATAGCTTTTAGGACTGTAAATTGTCGTAATTGTAAAATAAAAATAAATAAAAACAAGGTGGTTGTATAAATCCACTTTTACCACCACACCCCGGCATAACATACACACGATATAAGCAGTTGCCTACTCTTTGGAGACCACAGGTTTGCCCACTCGATTGTTTCTGCGTGAAATTTCCACTGGATGGCAGCACCGTACTATACAGTTCGTTGTCTCGACATTTCGACCCTACACTTTTCTTCAGAACTGTCAACTTTTGCAGACGTGGCAAAGTTTTGCAGAAGACTGCGGCTCCAGAAGGACCTTTCGTGTGGCTCGTTGGTCTAGGGGTATGATTCTCGCTTAGGGTGCGAGAGGTCCCGGGTTCAAATCCCGGACGAGCCCGAGGTTTTCAATTTTACTCATTTTCAGGACCTGATGCTCATCATCATTTATAGAAGCAGTGCAAAATCTAGGCAGATTTGAAGAATGCAGGACTTTGTTAAGCAGAACTATTGTAATAGTGACAGTTGTCCAGTTGAAAAAAACAGCACAAAATAGAGCGTTGAGGGGAAAACGTCTTGTGTGTAAAGTCTGCATATACAGACATGCATTTTTATATGCAAAGCACATATACTGTATGAAACAAAATAATTGAGCCATATGGAATAGCACTCACTTTGCCAGTTGCTTGAATTTGTGTTTTAGCACTGCTAACACAAGGTTAAGGCCCAGCAGTGCTAACACAAGGTTAAGGCCCAACACTGCTAACACAAGGTTAAGCCCCAGCAGTGCTAACACAAGGTTAAGCCCCAGCACTGCTAACACAAGGTTAAGGCCCAGCACTGCTAACACAAGGTTAAGCCCCAGCACTGCTAACACAAGGTTAAGCCCCAGCACTGCTACACAAGGTTAAGGCCCAGCACTGCTAACACAAGGTTAAGGCCCAGCACTGCTAACACAAGGTTAAGGCCCAGCACTGCTAACACAAGGTTAAGGCCCAGCACTGCTAACACAAGGTTAAGGCCCAGCACTGCCAGCAGAAATTTAAGGCCCAGGAGTGCTAACACATGGTTAAACGTTTGATTTTTAATGTTATTTGTGTTACAGTCCATTCAATCTTTTGCAAAAATGAAAACTTTCACACAAAGCTGTAGATTCGGTTAGATCACGAAACGTGGTGTTTCAGCTTGGTGTGATGTCATATAGGGTAACTATCCCCTTTCTGAAGGGACACTGTCTGGCTGGTTTTGCAGCCCCCTGTTCCCATGCAGGCAGGAAGTGCCCTGTTGGTGGAGTACAGTCTCCCAGGAGCTCTGCTAACTGAAATTCATCTGCCCTCCTCCCAACAGCTTTCCCTGAATACTGAAATAATCCATGCTCATCTTCCTCTAGATGTCCCCATATCGCCCCCTTGGGGTAGGATTTGGCAGAGATTCTGATAGGCTAAAGCTACATGCGAAGACTCAAAGAAGATGGGGACAATTTAAACAGGTGTGAGAGCTGCAACAGGTCACTTTAGCAAGAATTTGAAAAAATATGAATTGAAACAGAAATTAAACAGACATTTTTCAATAAGAGTTTATTAAATGATATATTCATAATAAAACCATATGCAAGAATGCTCAAATACAACTGTACAGCATATATTTGTGTTCACAGTTTGGTTATGACAGTATGTCATTACAAATTTCCCTCTCAGACGCCTACAGAAAGATAATAATGCAATAAAAATTCACATCTTTACAGAAATGCATATTATTTGTGATAAAAAATTTTATCATGCTTTAAAAACCTTTAATTACCCATTCAGTCTTATTATTTAATAAAAATATATTACAATTTGTGTTTAAAAAAATCTGCATAGTTATAAAACAATACATGTAGCTGTAAGGCGAAACCTTTGCAATTCAACAGGGTGCATCTGCTGGATCTGAAGCAGAGAAGAAATGACACTTGAAAATGAATTCATAACCCTGACCCTCAGCTGCCATCTAATGGTGTTACATGAGGACATTCAATTGCTTTGATTCCTTGAAGTTGCCTTTCAAGACATTTTAGGAAAGTCACTCTATAATGGCAGCATAAGACTTGGGTTACACAGGATATTAGGTTCTGCTGTTCCTGACAGGTTAACAACTGTGCAGAACGCAGTTAGATATGACACTATAAAAGGGGACAGGCAGTGACTGGGGCCCACCTTAGCCAAGCTTTGTCCATTACACCGGCCACGTCGCTTTCATTCTGCCCACAATGCACTCCCTCGCACCATCAGGCTACACTTCCCATAAGACACCTTCCAGAAAATCACAGAAGCCTACCCGTTATTAAGGGGTAAAGCAAATGCCAAATGGCTCTGAATCAGATTATATTTGGCTTTTAAGTGCATTAAAGTGCATACTATCCATTTAAAGTCACTGTGTTCAAACATTAGTTCACTGTTAAGCATATTTAATCAATAAAAAGAAACACAAAGTCACCCTGGATTGCACCGTGATTTCCCTAAAAGGAAAACCCTAACCCTATAATTGAGCTACACATGGTAATAATATAAAAGAGGCTACATGTTATTGCTTCCCCAGAACAAACTGAATTTCTTTCTACCTCAATAATGCCCAGATAACAGTTCAGTTCACATTTTCAACAATAAAAAGTCTACTTGCGCACTGATCTCCACACTTTCCTATTCTGCACAAACCCATGGATACATGCATCAGCCATCACAGGACACAGGACAGTCAAGTCCATCCTGCTCTGCTTCCCGAAGCATCTTTCTTCAGTGTGCGATCACGACCCTCCAGCCAGAGAAAGGGCAGAATCCAGCTCTGGTCCCTTTCAGCCCACAGGCCAGACCACGGTCAGACCTGCCTGACCTGGAGGAAAGCCAGCTTCCATAAGGACCGGCTGTCCACAGGTCAGACTGCACTTCTCTATCTGTCCAGCAGTCAACAGCATTCTATTCTATTTGAATATACTAATATTCTGCATATCTTTAAGTACATTCAGATCATAACATGTGATATTGAGACCAACAAAGTTAGAGGATATCGTAGTGGAATAGTTGGGGACAGTGTGACCCTGCTGGAACTTAAACTGATCATTTTTAAGTTATCTTACCACTTGCTGGTTAAATGTAATAGTTCTTCAAGGGAAATTTGTGGCCCAGAATGTTTAGAAGTGCTTTGGTTTTTCTGTATTTATCTATTATTTTTTATTCCGTTATGGGTCCAGAAATGCAAACTGGAAGATTAATGCAGTTTAGCTTGCAAAGGAAGTTTTGACTCAATTTATTGTTCTGCTTCTGGTTTATAACCAATTATTTTGCTGGCATGCTTTGAAGGTAAACACACACAGGTATTGGCTTTTTCCTGCATATCCCAAAATATGAAATTATCCTTAACACCCCGACACACACTACAGAACTAGAAAGAAGCTCAGGAAACTCTTTTTGAATGGTCATATTTCATATCATATTCCTGCCGGTTTGTGGACACATGCAGCACTTCCTATCTGTGGCACAGTTCTTATCACACCCTGGACCTGTGCAGGGACACTGAAAGACTTCCTGAAGAACCACGGTTAGCGCCTAGCAGAGCTCACTCTACGGCCCCAGAGGAGCTCAGAGAGGCACAATCAGGGTCACAATCAGACTGCTCTGCACTTCTGAATAAAAGATGGACAGGAAGTAAGTACAGCTTCAGCCCTTGGAGAAAGATGCATATATTTATATTTACATTTATCTAAAAAACAAAAGAAGGAAGATTCACATTGAGTAGGTCTGAGCAGGGCGAGGCTTCTGCAGCCCCTCTGCAGTGGTGTGTTCTGTGTGCTACAGTCAGCGTGCCCTCTGTGACCACCTGCGCTCAAACCAGCTGAGCGACCACACCCACGTCATGGCACACAGTGGGGGGGGGGGCGGAGTGAGGGCTCGGGGGGGGGCAGGAGGGTCGGGGGTGAGGGGAGTGAGGGCTCGGGGGGGGGGGCAGGGGGGTGGGGGGTGAGGGCAGCGAGGGTGAGGGGGTGGCAGGAGGGTCGGGGGTGAGGGAATTCAGGGCTCGGGGGGGAGCAGGGAGTGAGGGGGTGAGGGGAGCGAGGAGAGTGAGGGCTCGGGGGGGAGCAGGGGGTGAGGGGTGAAGGGGGAGGGGACGCAGGGGGTGAGGAGTGAGGGGGCGCGGGGGTTTGGGGTAAGGGGGCACGAGGGGTGAGGGGACCAGTCGGTGGGGGTCCTTGATCCAGCACTGGATGTCGGTATGATGTGCTCCAATGAGAAAGGGCTTATGCTGATGCTGGCTTTGGTTAGTCAGGGTTGTCATGGGCAATCCTGAGAGGCACCTCCCCCAAGGAGCGGCAGTCAGCAGCTGAGCAGTGCAGCAGAGCGTGGTTGGCGTGTGGGCGGGATGGGGTGGGGCAGAGAGGGCGGGGCTCAGACCAGCAGGTGGCGCTTCTTGTGCAGCGCCAGGTGGTCGGAGCGGGAGAAGCTGCGCTCACAGCTGCTGCACTGGAAGGGCTTCACCCCGGTGTGCTTGCGGAAGTGGCGCGTCAGCTCGTCCGAGCGAGCGAACTTCCAGGTGCAGCCCTCCCACATGCACTTATAGGGCTTCTCACCTGCAGGCAGGGGCACAGGGGCAAAGCGGTACATTTGAGAGCTCCACACACTGGCATACAGGAGCATTAACCAAAAACAACAAACAAGCCTTGTTCTGCACACAAATCATTGTCTCTCATTTTTATCAGACATACACACACACACACACACACACACACAGACTTCTGTGGAGCATAACATTTAATCTAATTAGTGACCACTGTATTTGAGCCTTTGTGGCCTCTAATCATCCACCCATGTCCCCGCCCCTCCCCACGCCCCTCCCCTCCCCACGCCCCGCCCCTCCCCATGTCCCCGCCCCTCACCTGTGTGTGTGCGGCGGTGGGCCTTCAGGTGCGAGCTCTTGGTGTACACCTTGTTGCAGCTGCCGAAGTCGCAGCGGTGAATGCGGCGCTTCCTGAAGGATTCTGGGGAGTCTCCAGGGTCGGGGTGTTTGCCCGGGCGCACGATCACAGAGGGGCTGCCGTTCCTACGGAGACAAGGGCCAGAGGGTCAGAGGGCATCACCGGGGGGGGGGGGGGGGGACAACCCAGCGGGGGGTCCAGACGAGTACCTCTCTGTACAGCAGCTCTCACACACACCAGCGCTCTCACACACACCAGCGCTCTCACACACACCAGCGCTCTCACACACACCAGCGCTCTCATACACACCAGCGCTCTCACACACACCAGCGGTCTCACACACACCAGCGCTCACACACACACCAGCGCTCACACACACACCAGCGCTCTCACACACACCAGCACTCACACACACCAGCGCTCTCATACACACCAGCGCTCTCATACACACCAGCGCTCTCACACACACCAGCACTCTCACACACACCAGCACTCACACACACCAGCGCTCACACACACCAGCACTCACACACACCAGCGCTCTCACACACACCAGAACTCTCACACACACCAGCGCTCTCACACACACCAGCACTCTCACACACACCAGCGCTCACACACACCAGCGCTCTCATACACACCAGCGCTCTCACACACACCAGCGCTCTCACACACACCAGCACTCTCATACAAGTCCACAGAATGCGTCAAGTTTTTACTCCGCCACCTCCACTAACCCTAAACCTGATCATATAGTTACAGCAAAAATTACCTTTGCAATTTTGGCTACAAGAGACTCACTGTGACTACCACACGGTCCTGTCCCCAGTCTTAGTGTTTCCAAACCAGTGGCGTGACAGGCCTTGTTTTCGCATTGACAGCTTGCACTTCCTGGTTGTTTTTTTTAAGGGCTGACAGCTGTCGTCTGCGTAAATAAGTCGCCATGGAAACACACCCCCTGTCAGTTCTTGCCACACCTCAAGCACACACTGTAATTTTACATTTCCTGCCACTCCCAGTCTCTCTCTCTCTCTCTCTCAACTGCCATTGTCCCTTCTCTCTCTTGATTCTTCCCTCTCCATTTTGCCCTCCCTCCCTTCTGTTTTCCTTCCTTCTCGGGCCTTGCTCCCTCTTTCTCTGTCCTTCTCTCTTTTCCCCTCTCTGTCTCTCTCCCTTCTCCCTCTCTCTTTCTCTCTCCCCCTCTCTCTCTCTCTCTCTCTGAGGCAGTTGTTCCTCGTGTGATTTAGGGTGTCTGCTTTTCTAAAAGTAGTTAGGGTTAGAGTTAGGGTCACCCTGCCCCATTGAGAAGTTTTACAGTTGATGTTTTACTATTGCACATTCTCTACTCTATCAGAAAAATATTTATTAACTATTTTTTTTTGGGGGGGGGGGCAGTTATGGGCCAGTTTTCTTGCACTGAAACAGCTTGCGCAGTTGTTCACACACACCAATAAAATGTAAACAGCCGACACTCTCAGCCAATCAGACGGCATGCCCACATGAGGGTTCTCAGGACACATGGAGACATGCTGTCTAAGTGCTGCATGCTGGGAGATCGTATCGCCGCGAAAGGGGAAACCATACAAGGTGCACTCGTTTATACATAAATATAACTGTGTCTTTAAGGGTAAACCCCAAATATACAAATACATGCTGCTTCCCTTACATGCCTAATATCCCTGTGTCTAAATAAAATTTCTATTGTTCATATACTGTACTTCATAAATGTCTTCAACTAAACCATTAATATTAACCCTAGCCCTAACTGGAAAAAACTAAACCCTTAATACTAACCCTAGCCCTAACTGTGGAAGAAGAGGAGGCGGAGGAGCAGGCTGAAGAGGAGGCAGAGGAGCAGGCTGAAGAGGAGTCAGAGGAGGTAGGGGAGCAGGGCGAAGAGTAGGTAGAGGAGCAGGGCGAAGAGAAGGCAGAGGAGGTAGGGGAGCAGGCTGAAGAGAAGGCAGAGGAGGTAGGGGAGCAGGGCGAAGAGGAAGTAGAGGAGGTAGGGGAGCAGGGCAAAGAGAAGGCAGAGGAGGTAGAGGAGCAGGGCGAAGAGGAGGCAGAGGAGGTAGGGGAGCAGGATGAAGAGGAGGTAGAGGAGCAGGATGAACCGCAAGCTTGCACACACACACATAAACATAAACACACACACACACACACACACATGCACACATGCACACACACACACACACACAGGAATGTAGCGTGTGTGCAGTTGTTTTCTCTCTGCTCTGCATATGCACACACACACACATACACACACACATACATGCACACACACACACATACACATGTGCACACACACACACATGTGCACACACACACACACATGCGCACACACACACACAAACACACACACACATACGCACACACATACGCACACACACACACACGCACGCACACACACACACGCGCACACACACACACAAACACACACACACACACACAAACACACACACACATACGCACACACATACGCGCACACACACACACACGCACACACACACACGCACAGACTGTAGCGTGTGTGCAGTTGTTTTCTCTCTGCTCTGCATAACGCAGTGGGTCCTCTCTGTGACAGTTCTGCCACGCCCCCCTCCACAAGGGGGGGTAATTATCGGAGCGTTGACACGGAAACGCTGAGCCACTGCCCAGGCTGCATCAAGGCAAACAAGGTCCAATCTGGCGCCTGGCCAGCACTCCAACCCAGCACTTAGAACAGGGTTACCTACCAGCACTCCAACCCAGCGCTTAGAACAGGGTTACCTACCAGCACTCCAACCCAGCAATTAGAACAGGGTTACCTGCCAACACTCCAACCCAGCGCTTAGAACAGGGTTACCTGCCAACACTCCAACCCAGCACTTAGAACAGGGTTACCTGCCACCATTCCAACCCAGCGCTTAGAACAGGGTTACCTGCCAACACTCCAACACAGCACTTAGAACAGGGTTACCTGCCAACACTCCAACCCAGCGCTTAGAACAGGGTTACCTGCCAGCACTCCAACCCAGCACTTAGAACAGGGTTACCTGCCAACACTCCAACCCAGCACTTAGAACAGGGTTACCTGCCACCATTCCAACCCAGCCCTTAGAACAGGGTTACCTGCCTCCATTCCAACCCAGCGCTTAGAACAGGGTTACCTACCAGCACTCCAACCCAGCACTTAGAACAGGGTTACCTGCCAACACTCCAACCCAGTGCTTAGAACAGGGTTACCTGCCAGCACTCCAACCCAGCACTTAGAACAGGGTTACCTACCAGCACTCCAACCCAGCGCTTAGAACAGGGTTACCTGCCAGCACTCCAACCCAGCACTTAGAACAGGGTTACCTGCCACCATTACAACCCAGCCCTTAGAACAGGGTTACCTGCCTCCATTCCAACCCAGCGCTTAGAACAGGGTTACCTACCAGCACTCCAACCCAGCACTTAGAACAGGGTTACCTGCCAACACTCCAACCCAGCGCTTAGAACAGGGTTACCTGCCAACACTCCAACCCAGCACTTAGAACAGGGTTACCTACCAGCACTCCAACCCAGCACTTAGAACAGGGTTACCTACCAGCACTCCAACCCAGCGCTTAGAACAGGGTTACCTACCAGCACTCCAACCCAGCACTTAGTACAGGGTTACCTGCCAACACTCCAACCCAGCACTTAGAACAGGGTTACCTGCCACCATTACAACCCAGCCCTTAGAACAGGGTTACCTGCCAACACTCCAACCCAGCGCTTAGAACAGGGTTACCTGCCAGCACTCCAACCCAGCGCTTAGAACAGGGTTACCTGCCAACACTCCAACCCAGCACTTAGAACAGGGTTACCTACCAACACTCCAACCCAGCACTTAGAACAGGGTTACCTACCAGCACTCCAACCCAGCGCTTAGAACAGGGTTACCTACCAGCACTCCAACCCAGCGCTTAGAACAGGGTTACCTGCCAACACTCCAACCCAGCGCTTAGAACAGGGTTACCTGCCAACACTCCAACCCAGCGCTTAGAACAGGGTTACCTACCAGCACTCCAACCCAGCACTTAGAACAGGGTCAGGGTTTATGGACTGTTACTGAAACTGGACCCAAAGGAGCAGTGACGAATGCTAACCCCGACCCTAACCCAAACGCACACAGAACTAAAATTCTGTTTTTGTTTTTTTTGTTTTTGTAAATGATTACGGTTTCTCCTGACAATGGCAGCCTTATTTCGTAGGGTGAGAACAACATGCAAATTTGTCACCCCAGGACAAGGGTGTGACTCCCTGGGCGTGATGCACATGTATTCACTTGCGTCAAACGACCTTGGTTTCACCCACTGGTACAACACGCATGGAAAACACACGCACACACCCAGTACACGCCCTGACAGACCTACTTTGTTTGTCACAAGAATAATTGCGGTTTGGCTGAATATCAGCGCCAAGGCTGTGCACGCACTCGGAGCCCCGTGTACAGTTACAGCCTCCAATGAGGTTCTGCAAGGCTATTTTCGCTCTGCCGCTCCTGGCTGGTTAGAAGGGTATCTGAGTCTCTAATTAACCCTTTCATAAAACCAGTCTGAATTCATTTAGACAGAGGGAAACCTTTTTGTGACCGGACCAGACTGGTTCCCATGAACCCACACCCAGATCCGGCCACACGGTGTTGGGCTCCCCTGTCTAGTCTACTTCTCCCCAAGGTTCTTCCTACATCCCACCTCGGGCCTTTCTCCATGCTACTGCTGCCCCAAGCTGGCTCTCTGGGGGTTCAGGCTCGGGTATACTGTGATCAGGTGTGATCTGATTGGTAGGGTGTGGCAGTGTGTGCATGGCTGGGTGGTGTGTGTAAAATAGATCTGATTGGTGGATCTGGTTGGTATGATCTGATTGGTAGAAGAGCGTGGTGTCAGAGGCGAGCTGCAGCACTCACTCGCTGTAGGGTCGTGGTGCGGTGATGACGGTGGAGGACACCACCTCGCTATACGCCTCCTGAGCATGCTCAGTGTGCGGCTCGGCCTTGATGGGCTTGGGCAGGTCACCGGGCTCCCGGCTCATCTCCTTCAGGGACGACGCTGGAGACACAGAAGCAGGTCAGTTTCCCGGGAAACGCTTAGCCCCGCCCACTCACCGCCCACAGCTGGAGTCTCACTTCAGGAATAAAATGAAGATGGGGTGAAGGGGGGATGAAAGTGGGGCGGAGGGGGGGTAAAAGGTGGGGTGAAGGGGGGGTTAAGGTGGGGTATGGGGGGGTGAATGTGGGGTGAAGGTGGGGTTAAGGTGGGGTATGGGGGGGTGAAGGTGGGGTGAAGGGGGGAGAGGGTGGGGTGAAGGGGGGGTTAAGGTGGGGTATGGGGGGGTGAAGGTGGGGTGAACGGGGGAGAGGGCGGGGTGAAGGGGGGGTGAGGGTGGGGTGAAGGGGGGTGAGGGTGGGGTGAGGGTGGGGTTAAGGTGGGGTGGAGGGGGGGTGAAGGTGGGGTGAAGGGGGGGTGAAGGTGGGGTATGGGGGGGTGAAGGTGGGGTGAAGGGGGGGTTAAGGTGGGGTGGAGGGGGGGTGAGGGTGGGATGAAGGGGGGGTTAAGGTGGGGTGGAGGGGGGGTGAGGGTGGGGTGAAGGGGGGGAGAGGGTGGGGTATGGGGGGGTGAAGGTGGGGTGAAGGGGGGGTTAAGGTGGGGTGGAGGGGGGGTGAGGGTGGGGTGAAGGGGGGGTTAAGGTGGGGTGGAGGGGGGGTGAGGGTGGGGTGAAGGTGGGGTGAAGGGGGGGTTAAGGTGGGGTGGAGGGGGGGTGAGGGTGGGGTGGAGGGGGGTGAGGGTGGGGTGAAGGGGGGTTAAGGTGGGGTGAAGGGGGGGTTAAGGTAGGGTGGAGGGGGGGTGAGGGTGGGGTGAAGGTGGGGTGAAGGGGGGTTAAGGTGGGGTATGGGGGGGAGAGGGCGGGGTGGAGCTCACCTTGACTCGGGGGGCCCAGGCTCTGTATGTGGTCTCCGGAGAGGCGGGACACCATGAGGGGCGGGGTCATGGTCAGGTGGGGGGGGTACAGAACTGGGAAGGGCTGCACCATGACGCTGGGGAGCACAGGGATGACGCTGGCCCCAGAGCCCGGAAGCAGGAAGTGGACGGGCAGGCCTGGGGGGGTGCGTCTGTGCATGGGGGAACCCCCGCGGGACAGGGGGGTCCCAGATGCAGACGCACCGCTCAGGCTGTAGGGGGAGACCGGAGAGCTGCGGGACGAGGGGGGGGAGGGCGAGGAGGAGGAGGAGGAGGAAGCCCGTTTGCTGACAGACAGGTCGACGGGCTCCATTTGGGCGGCAGCACTGGGCGGGGCAAAGACGACGCTATAGGCCTCTGCCTGGGACTTGATCAGGGCGGGGTAAGGCTGATACAGCGACTGTGGGACCAGGCAGGAGCAGGGAGGGGATCAAAAACAAAAGCATGGAAAGTAGAGGAGGGGAACCAGAAAGAGAGAGAGAGAGAGAGAGAGAGAGAGAGAGAGAGGGATTACTATAAATCATTGAAATGCTGAGAGTTTGTGAGCAGGAGAGAAGTACTGATTGAGTCCAGGTGCTACAGTACAGCGACGTGTCGGCCATTCGGAGCAGAGCTGCAGTGGGTGGGCTCTGAAAGCGGCTGGCCCCTCCCTTTCCTCAGAGACCAGTAATGGGCCTGGAATGCGCGTTTATCTGTGGCCCTGGCCTCCGACGGCAGGGAGGGAGGGAGACACAGAGCCTGGAGCCTGAGTCACTGCATCGCCAGTTAGGAAAAACAACACCTCCTTTAAAATTGTGACATATCCCATTTCCTCCCCCCTCCACTCCCTCCCAAAATGGTCTTTGCTGGGACAACAGCTAAAAGAAAAAATAAAAGAGTCTGTATCCATATCCTTTTGAAGAGTAGGCTTTTCAGAATGCTTTTTCAAAATTCTAAGTCAGTGTTCTAGAACTCCACTGCTTTCAGTCACCAGTAGTGATTGTGACATCAGCATTAGAATGTTCCAGTTAAGAACATTCTAATTGCATATTTGTGACCTCACACCTACAAGGGCACAAAAACAGGGTCAGAAATGCAAACTGCCCTGACAGAGAAACATGTACCAGTGCACACAGGGCTGGCAGCGCCTCTGGTGTGAGGGTTTCTGGGTAATCCGGGGTTGGGCTGGCTGGCGGAGGCTGAGGAAGGGAACTGCTTTTGACAGTTAAGGTTTCCCCTTTCGCACGCAGACACACATATATCTGCAGGCACAGAGGTCAAAGTGAGGTGAACCGGAAAGCGATCCGCTCGCCGTCACTCTGATCTACAGCACTGCCTGGCGCACCACCGCCCATGAGGATGGGGTTACCGTGGAAACAGCCTGGGGATTTCCCAGACCCTATGAAACACAGACATGTTATGCCAGGGAAGGTCCTGACAGTGCTGAGAGCTGAAACGTCCACTCTGACAGTTAAATGGGCATTCACTCTCCTACAGTTCACTTATGAAAAAGCCAAATGTCAACACTATGAAGGGTAAACTATGAAATTAAAAGCATATTGATGTATATATGGGCTAAATCCATCTACTGTTGCTTGTTTTTTGTAATATCTTGTGACAATTTTAAAACACAAAACTCTGGCTGTGTATTTTGTTGGATCTCAAAAGAAGACTTTTTTCTACTTCTCCCAGGGGACCGTTCTTATCACTCTTGAGACTTTGAACAATTTAAATCTGCTTGAGCTGGCCTGGTTGTTCCTTTCAACCATTCATTTAAGCACAAAAAAAACAAGAAAAAAGAAAAGAAAAGAAAAGAAAAAAAAACATTCTTCTCTCTGTTTAAACACAAGAGGCTGAGGTGGGCGTGTCCTCTAGTTCCACTCCTTTTGTACACGAAAGGGTTCCAGGGAATCGTCTTCATCATCTTCATCGCCCTCTTTTGTTTATCTCAACAGCAGTCAGGACATCCTACCGGTCCCAGCATCCAGTGAGGGTAGACTGTGACATCCGTCCGCTCATTCTCATTGGCCGAGCACACGTTAACCTATTGTATGCTAATACTGTGGCCTGTTTGTCAGGGAGGAAGCCACAGTACAAAGTGGTTTGGGCAGAAAGCCAAAACCAGTAGGTGCAGACATGTCCGACAGAGTCTCTTCTCTTATACCTGGGCTGAGTTTTCGCCTCCTGCTATTTGACAGTTAAATAGGTAAATGTTTGCAACTTCGCCAGGGGGAGGGAGGATGAAGTCCACATTTCTGTGTTGAGTAACACCTCTAGAGCAGCTCCCAACTCCACTTCCTGTCAGTACCTGTCTAATGTAGAGCAACTTACTGGGAGGTATTTTTATTGCCAGTTAAATATATACAGCGCATGTGATGTTCTTGGCTTTGGATCCTTAGCTGTAAACAGTAATATGATGTCATGCTGTGTAAGAAAGACTAATCAATCAATATTAACCGTAACAGATATATTACGGAAATAATTAATAACTAATCTAAATTTCCTTGTTTACGTAGCCAATCATTCTTTGTGCTATTTAACCAACCTGAGCACGGTTATGCCTTATGCTCCAACCTAAATTATGGGCAGTTTAACCCGTTATGCCTAATGTTCTTCAACTGAACTTTTTAAAGAAATCTTAAATGGGTGGAGCTACCACATGCTGTCACTGAACTGTACATGAACACCATACGTTCACTCCACAGCACATCCCGGTGAAATCAGACGGCTGCAAACGGAACCAACATTGGTCTGCACAATCACAAACCCCAATCTCACACAACCGCCCACGCTGGAAAACTTATTTATTTATTTATTACTATTATTATTATTATTATTATTAATAATAACTTGTGTTCAAAGGTTTAAGACTAAACATTCAAACAAAAACAAATAACAAAGAATAACCAGAATGCAGCTAAATGCAGTTCACCAGCACAAACACACAGTACATGCAATATAAACACAATTAAGGGAGCAAAATAAATAAAACTAAATTCATAATAAAATTAATAAAATCAATAACTGCAGCAGAGTGCATACAAGTAGAACCCAATTTTGAAAAAAGTATCTTTGCAAGGCTTTAAAAGAGGAAACTGTTTGAGCAGGGTTCATATTTTTGGATAAACCATTCCAGGCCTAATCTGAACCCTAATTTGAACCCTTACCTGAACCCTAACCTGAACCCTAATCTGATGTCCTTTGGACTTCACTCTGGTGACTGTGGTGCAGAATAGGGCCTAATCTGAAGATTTTAGAGAATGTTCTGGAATGTGGGGGGGTTGTAAGTCCCAGGAGCAAGGCCAAGTACTGCCTTTAAAGTAAGCAGCAGGTGACCCCACAGGTGCAGCCAGCCCTGGATGCAGGTGTGGTGCAGCGGCTTGAGTGCTCACCGTTTCCATGTCTGTCTTCACCGGGTAGTCATACATCAGCATGGCGGCAGTCTGGAGCCTCCTGCGCAGAAGAAAAAGAGGGATAAGAAACATGGCACAGCTTTTAATTCACTACAGCGCCACAGCGCCATTCACTACTGCGCCATTCACCCCAGCGCCATTCACTACTGCGCCATTCACCACAGCACCATTCACCACAGCGCCATTCACTACAGCGCCATTCACCACAGCACCATTCACCACTGCGCCATTCACTACTGCGCCATTCACCACAGCGCCATTCATTACTGCGCCACAGTGCCATTCACTACAGCACCATTCACCACTGCGCCATTCACCCCAGCGCCATTCACCACTGCGCCATTCACCCCAGCGCCATTCACTACTGCGTCATTCACCACAGCGCCATTCACTATTGCGTCACAGTGCCATTCACCACAGCGCCATTCACCACAGCACCGTTCACAGGGAAGAAAAGAATAAAAGATGGAAGCAATAACTAGTGCGATTCCTCCCAGGTGTAGCGAGCTGGGGGGAATCTTTCATGTCCCGAAGGTGTGGATACTACAGGGACTCGCTGCTCCCATGAAACCTGCCCCATGTGTCTCTGACAGCAACTGCAGTCTGTTCACATTGGGCACGCCACTGCGGATGATGTCATGTGTTAGAGAAGGCGGGCGGTTTCCGTGGTTATAATCTCCCCAGCGCTGCCCTAGCAACCCTCCGCCTCTGGACAGCTTGGCTCAATGCAGGTTGAGTAGGGGCCACGGGGCGGATCGCTTAAGAAAATGGCCGCCATCACCTTGACAACACCATGCCCAGTGACAACAAAGGCACAGGCCACCCTTTTACTGAATGAAGGCAATTTACACTCACACTGAATAATGCAGTTTACACTCATACTGAATAATGCAGTTTACACTCATACTGAATAATGCAGTTTACTCTCACACTGAATAATGCAGTTTACACTCACACTGAATAATGCAGTTTACACTCTCACTGAATAATGCAGTTTACACTCATACTGAATAATGCAGTTTACACTCATACTGAATAATGCAGTTTACACTCATACTGAATAATGCAGTTTACTCTCACACTGAATAATGCAGTTTACACTCACACTGAATAATGCAGTTTACACTCTCACTGAATAATGCAGTTTACACTCATACTGAATAATGCAGTTTACACTCATACTGAATAATGCAGTTTACAATCACACTGAATAATGCAGTTTACACTCACACTGAATAATGCAGTTTACACTCTCACTGAATAATGCAGTTTACACTCATACTGAATAATGCAGTTTACACTCACACTGAATAATGCAGTTTACATTCACACTGAATAATGCAGTTTACACTCTCACTGAATAATGCAGTTTACACTCTCACTGAATAATGCAGTTTACACTCTCACTGAATAATGCAGTTTACACTCACACTGAATAATGCAGTTTACACTCTCACTGAATAATGCAGTTTACACACACTGAATAAGAACTGAGACAGACAGGGGGGAGAGACCCCACCAGCGGGGTGTGGGACCGTTTCCTAAAATGTACAGCCCCCCCCACCCAGTGCGGTCCGCACCCCCCGCACCCCCATAGTGACGCCTCTGATCACACACACTACAGTGGTCTCTGGACTCACAAGCCACAGGGTCATAGTGTCACATCCCAATGACAAAGCTGTTGTATTATTAACTACACCTTACACCCTGTCATAAAAAATCACCTACGTTAAAATGAAAGTGACAGCATAGATATAAAGTACTGACTTATGTACAGATTATAACATAAGAATCACATACAGTAGGCTTTACAGTTATGTATTTTAACAACATAAATGTGCTGTGTGGTTTTTAAGTGTATTTTCATGCACAAATGACAATACTGTAAAATTATATTTTAGTCTGCATTTAGGACAACATATGTTTAAAAGGTCAGTTACAAGTTTTGTTTATGCATATAAGATAACATGGCTCCGATCTCAGCAAACAATTTTGACTGTTGCTTTATTAGCCTCCACACATTAGACTTAATATCCTGCCCTAAAGCTAAACACTGAATTTATATATAAATGCCAACAGGCCACAAAATGCTTATGGATAATGAATTAAAATAATGTAAACCCTATTAATGTTACTGTATCAATGGGAAATTAATAAACCAGACATTGACAGCAATTTAGAAGCATGAGCACGTAGATTTAAAGCAGAGTGTGATAAGGCATTGAGATTAAATCAAACTTTGACCCAGCAGGCCAGCCTGTGGAGCACAGATGTGTGTTAGTGTTCCCCACTCCGCCCCACAGGGACCGTGTTCCCCACTCCGCCCCACAGGGACCGTGTTCCCCACTCCGCCCCACAGGGACCGTGTTCCCCACTCCGCCCCACAGGGACCGTGTTCCCCACTCCGCCCCACAGGGACCGTGGCTTCACTCAGCACAGCCCAGCACAGCTACACTCAACTTCACTCAGCACAGCTACACTCAACTTCACTCAGCACAGCTTCACTCAACTTCACGCAGCACAGCTTCACTCAGCACAGCTCAGCACAGCTACACTCAACTTCACTCAGCACAGCTTCACTCAACTTCACGCAGCACAGCTTCACTCAGCACAGCTCAGCACAGCTACACTCAACTTCACTCAGCACAGCTTCACTCAACTTCACTCAGCACAGCTTCACTCAACTTCACTCAGCGCAGCTTCACTCAGCACAGCTCAGCACAGCTCAGTACAGTTTCACTCAACTTCACTCAGCACAGCTTCACTCAGCTTCACTCAGCACAGCTTCACTTAGCACAGCTCAGCACAGCTTCACTCAACTTCACTCAGCACAGCTTCACTCAGCTTCACTCAGCACAGCTTCACTCAGCACAGCTCAGCACAGCTCAGTACAGCTTCACTCAACTTCACTCAGCACAGCTTCACTCAACTTCACTCAGCACAGCTTCACTCAGCTTCACACAGCTTCACTCAGCACAGCCCAGTACAGCTCAGCACAGCTTCACTCAGCACAGCCCAGCACAGCTTCACTCAGCTTCACGCAGCACAGCTCAGCACAGCCCAGCACAGCTTCACGCAGCAGAGCTCAGCACAGCTTCACTCAGCACAGCCCAGCACAGCTCAGCACAGCTTCAAGCAGCACAGCTCAGCACAGCCCAGCACAGCCCAGCACAGCTTCACTCAGCTTCACTCAGCTTCACTCAGCACAGCTCAGCACAGCTTCACTCAGCTTCACTCAGCACAGCTTCACTCAGCTTCACTTGTATTCACTATCAATATTGATGATAACCTCCTAAAACCCAACAAGTCTCTGGTCTCAATCTCAAGAGCCATGCATTCCAATTTGCTGAAACCCACACTGCAATGGACATTCAGCAAAAACTAAATAAATTATATTTTTGAAATTATTTTCCCTGTAACATATTTTGTCATCCAAGACACTTCAGACAAAAAATGAAGACACCTGAACTTCTTCTGCCAAGTCCCAGGAGGATGTGGCCGTTTCTCAGCTTGCAGCCATGGAAACAAGTTTGTGTTAGTACTCCGCTGTGCTTTGGGTTAATGTGACTGATAATTGTGGGCTTGGGGCAGGACCTGTTTGTAAAAGGTGTCCTCTGTATGCTAACTTCACAAAGACCTGGAACCAGCTGCCTCTTAAATTCACTGACCTTTTCAACACCCTGTTGTGTATCATTCTGCCCTCTTAGCAAACACTGTCTGTCGGTCACGCTCTCCCAGCCCCTAAGCATCAGAGCTGATTTCAACCCCAAGGCTGAAATCCCAAACCCTAACCAGGACCCCCAGGCATCCCAAACAGCTGCCATGCAGAGAAGACAGAAATTCTACGGGGAATTTTTTATTTTATTTTTTTTATATAATACATGCAGCTCCTTTGACTGACGAGGAGCAGAATGCTCAACCTGGTTTGAAGCACCACACCCTCTCTTGCTGTTCAAATTTTCTTCACCAAACATTTTCTGGAAAATCACCATGCCTGTGTAAGTGGCTGACACACCGTAAACCCACAGCTAGCCAGGCCAGGCACCCTCCCTGAACTCTGAAATCTCCATCACCCTCTTCATTCTGAGCTGTTCTGTTCAGCTCAACCTGAAGGACTTTAGCACAAGCAACAGCAGACTATTCTGGGGCCCAGACAAACCAACTACAGCAACACGGAGGCCAGGTTCTAAACAACCCCCCACTGATCCAGGATCTGTGATCAGTGGAGCTGCACTTTGTGCAATTCAGGAAGGAGGTAAGAAGACTGGTGGCTGCCTAAAACTAACAAAGATACACGCTTCCTGTAGACATCAATGTTAGGAATGTTTACTCACAACAAAGCAACACATAAAAAAGAATTATGAGTCCTTGCTCAACATGCAAATCTGATCTCCAAAACAGAACAAAAAGAGTAATTGTCTTGTAGCCCCTAAGCCTCCCCTTTTAAGGAAAGTCATTTAAATTGCAGGTCTTGCAGCACATGGAGAACAGCCCTGGGCCTGGCTGCAGACCTCTAAAGCCGGGGGGGGGGGGGGGGGGCAGGCGCTGGGGAGCCGGAGGCCTGGGAGTTTACAGTGAGTATTACCACACAGCGAGGGGGGGGGCTGAGGGGCGGTGGGGGGAGCTGGACAGTGTAGGGGGGCGGGGGTCACTCTTTGCATGAGATTTCCTGTCTGGCCTCAATCCCAAAACCCCCCAGCAGTGAAAAACAACAGAGACAGAATGAGAGAGAGACAGAAAGGCAGAGAGTGCTAGAGACAGTTACTGTTTTAATTTATTTGTGAAGCAACCCCCCCACTATTATTATTTTTGTTATTAATAATAGTAATATTAGTAGTAGTATTGAATATGCAGTTACTATTGTTTTTCTTTGTTGATAAATAGCTCATGTCTGTGAAACCAGTAAAGTTGATTTGATCAGAACAGGACTGAAGGAGCCGAGCCCTTACTTCCATAGAGCCCCGCCCCCTGAACCCTGAATCCCTGGACTTACCCTGAACCCTGAATCCCTGGACTTACCCTGAACCCTGAATCCCTGGACTTACCCTGAACTCTGAATCCCTGGACTTACCCTGAACTCTGAATCGCTGGACTTACCCTGAACTCTGAATCCCTGGACTTACCCTGAACCCTGAATCCCTGGACTTACCCTGAACCCTGAATCCCTGGACTTACCCTGAACTCTGAATCCCTGGACTTACCCTGAACCCTGAATCCCTGGACTTACCCTGAACTCTGAATCCCTGGACTTACCCTGAACTCTGAATCGCTGGACTTACCCTGAACCCTGAATCCCTGGACTTACCCTGAACTCTGAATCCCTGGACTTACCCTGAACCCTGAATCCCTGGACTTACCCTGAACCCTGAATCCCTGGACTAACCCTGAACCCTGAATCCCTGGACTTACCCTGAACCCCTGGACTTGTATTGCTTCACTGATACTGGTAACAAAGGCTGGCTGGATGGCACTGAAACTGACCTCCCCCTTTTGGAGTGTAACTCCTGACTGAGCTCCTGCCTGCTCATTGCACGGGGCCCTGGCTGTAACGTCCCCAGTGCAACGCCACCATAGATAAAGAGGTCCTGTTTCCAAACACTGGACAGCGTCACAGCTGTGACCTTGACACCACATTTCCTGTGCTCTTTGTAAACCGCATCGCAACCCGTTTGTAAATTGAAGTGACCTGTCATTCCGGTCAGCGCTGGTGTTATGCTTTGTGTTCAAGCACAAAATGTTACAGACACAGAAATGAGGCAACTTCCGCTCCTCAAACAGAAGGGAATCAACAAAAAAACTACTGGAAGGACAAAAAAGTTAATAATTATCCCGCCTTCAGTACCGAGGAACATGCTCTTTGAGCAATGTACAGCAATGTACCTATCTTCCTCTGCGTGTGTATGTGTGTGTGTGTGTATGTGTGGGGGTGGGTGTGTGTGTGTGCCTGTGTATGTGTGCCTCTGTGTATGTGTGTGTGTGTGGGTGTGTGTATGTGTGTGTGTGTGTGTGTGTGTGTAGGGAGAGAGAGAGAGTGGCCTGATTACATCAGCGTTGTTTGGGGAAAGTGGAGGGCATATGGCATGGTGAGTGGGTGGAGTGTCTGGGAGGGAATGATATAGACCAATACCCCCCCTCTGCTCCACCCCACCCCCATCCCAAACTCCAAACCCAACCCCACCCCCTCCACCCACCTCTCCCCCTCCGGCCTACAAACAGGAAAAGAGCATTCATGAGCCAAGAGGAATGTCTGACGCAAGCCTCAGCCTTGGAACAAAAGCAGAGGAAGCAGAGCAGCGGAGGAGAGAGAGAGAGAGGGAGAGGGGGATAGAGAAAGAGAGGGGGAGAAGGGAGAGAGAGAGAGAGGGGGGGAAAAAAAGAAGGACAGAGAAAGAGGGAGCAAGGCCCAAGAAAGAAGGAAAACAGAAGGGAGGGAGGGCAAAATGGAGAGGGAAGAATCAAGAGAGAGAAGGGACAATGGCAGTTCTGTGAAGCTGCCATCTAAAGACACATACTCTCTCTCTCTCTCACACACACACACACACACACTCACATACACACTCTCACATTCTCACATACACACACTCTCACATACACACACTCATCTAAAGACACATGCACATTCATCTAAGGATAAACACACTCTCATCTAAAGACACACATACTCCCACACACACACTCTCACACAAATAAAATGAGTTCAAACTTACAGACACACACACACAAACAGACACATACACACTATCTCTCTCACACACAGACACACAACCATGTACACACACACAACCAGAGAGGGTGGAGGCGTTTAAGGTCTGTGCCTGTTTTTATGGGTGTGAAGGAGAAATAATAAAGGATAAAGCCCTGTTCTAATGTTAACCTAATGTCCAACCCTGGCACAAACCCTAACCCTAACCCTAACCCTGGCCCAAACCCTAACCCTAACCCTAACCCCGGCCCAAACCCTGTCCTGCTGTCAACCCACAAAAGGAACATATGTAAGCTTGCATTAAAGATAGTTCATACTTCTCCACTGTCCTATCAATAATAACAGTAATTATAATAATATTAATAATGATAAGAATTATTGTTATTATTTGCACATTTCTTAAACATCTCTTCAGAGCTAATATTTCAGACCTCAGACACCATGACGAGATCACCGACGTAGAAAGATAATGATCCCTTTCTTTGTAGTGGCTGAAAAGCGGCAGCCCACCAGCAGGCATTACGATTCACATCAGCGACAGTATTTTCTTACAATCAATGTTTACTTAACGTGTTTTAAACTGCATCAGTCCTGCAGTCGCGCGGACGCAACCAGTATTCCAAAGAACACCCCAGGCCGCCAGGCGACACGCGAGGGACTCCGCACTAAAGACATTGTGGCGGCGGTGATTGCACGATGGAAGCCAGAGAAATAACTGAGTTTATATGGACAGCTATAGATCGATACTTCAATGAAAATGTCATAGCCAATGCTACATACTTTAAGCTGGTTTGCAATACATTTTTATAAAATCTACTACTTCAACGTATTTCATTCAAATCACAATTGTAACGGTACTGACTACTTATCAGTCTTCGGGATTAGTGAAATATGAAATATTTTCGTCCACATTAGTGGTCCTGAAATTAAACTACTCGAAAATTCTTAACTGTCCAACATAACTGCTTACAGTAACCAAATCCCGGCTGTGACCTAATTTCGATTTGGGGTTGAATGAGGTTCAAAGATGTGTAAACCTATCAAAACATTACATAAACTTTTGTCTGAAAGCAGGCAAAAGTACACTTCACTCGAAAATATAGTTTATGGACAAACCTTTTTCCTATCAAGAGGTTTAAGCGAAAAGAGTAGCAACACTGATAAATCCACACATTTAGGAATTATTATAACATTTAGCCAATTCATAATTAATGGTACAATCCAGACAGGTGTGATAACTTGGCTTATATTGCTTTCTACCTTGCAATGTAGCCTACCGAAAATAAAACAAGATAGACAAGGGGTCCGGAGCTGTGACATGCTTACAGTTGCTAAAAGGAAATAAATCAAGCCCAAATCTATTTAGGTTATGTTATTTATTATTATTTATTATGTTATTTATCCTATGTGGATAGATGTGAGTATACAGGCGACATAGCATACATAAAACTTATAACATAGTTTAAAACAAGGAATTCCACAAAACCTACTTCACAGATGCTGTATCGATGATTTCGGCTTCGGCTTACAGTCCGGGGTCAAGAACAGCCTGGAAATTGAGAAGTTACTGTTTTTCGTTGGCTCAGTTTTAGGAACCCGCTTGAGAGAAAAGGTGACGCAGAGAACTAGACCCCGTTATGTCACTGACATCGGTGAGCGTAGCCCATGTAAATAAACGCGAAAAATACGGAAGGCTACTGAGTTAACCAGTTGGCTTCGCAACAAAAAACTTTCCGCGATGTTGAGGAAATTCCTGCTCACTTTTCTTTAAAAGGTCCAGAGTAGATCATACACGCGTCACATGACCGTCTCGGGCTGTACTCTAAGGGCGGAGTGGTGGCCGCGAGGGTGGAGACGCAGGCGGTTCATGGCCGAAGAGGGGATTGGAAGCTGCAGGGTGGTAAAATGGGCGGAGGCGGCAGGGGTGGGGTTACTTCAGCTCAGTCCCGTTTTATCTAGGCACAGTGGAAGAGAGAAATTTCCTGTGGAGATATTTGTGACTGCTGTTAGAACCCTTTGATCCGAAGACCTCGTGGTATAACTTTGCCGGTTATCATTAAATTCCCTATAATTATCAACCCATCCAACAACCAATCAATCAGTCAAATATGTCTGCATGTCTTCACCTTGGCCATTTTGGAGAGGAGTAGCGGGAGTTTGACTTTACTAATTATTATTCTTCGTACTAACAAACAAACTGGGGGTGATCAGACAGATCAGCACACAGAATGAAGGAGATCCCACAAACCCGCCGCTTACCAGCAACCCGCGCTCCTCAAACCCGCCGCTTACCAGCAACCCGCGCTCCTCAAACCCGCCGCTTACCAGCAACCCACGCTCCTCAAACCCGCTTACCAGCAACCCGCGCTCCTCAAACCCGCCGCTTACCAGCAACCCGCGCTCCTCAAACCCGCCGCTTACCAGCAACCTGCGCTCCTCAAACCCGCTTACCAGCAACCCGCGCTCCTCAAACCCGCCGCTTACCAGCAACCCGCGCTCCTCAAACCCGCCGCTTACCAGCAACCCGCGCTCCTCAAACCCGCCGCTTACCAGCAACCCACGCTCCTCAAACCCGCTTACCAGCAACCCGCGCTCCTCAAACCCGCCGCTTACCAGCAACCCGCGCTCCTCAAACCTGCTTACCAGCAACCCGCGCTCCTCAAACCCGCTTACCAGCAACCTGTGCTCCTCAAACCCGCCGCTTACCAGCAACCCGCGCTCCTCAAACCCGCCGCTTACCAGCAACCCGCGCTCCTCAAACCCGCCGCTTACCAGCAACCCACGCTCCTCAAACCCGCTTACCAGCAACCCGCGCTCCTCAAACCCGCCCCTTACCAGCAACCCGCGCTCCTCAAACCCGCCGCTTACCAGCAACCCGCGCTCCTCAAACCCGCTTACCAGCAACCCGCGCTCCTCAAACCCGCTTACCAGCAACCCGCCGCTTACCAGCAACCCGCGCTCCTCAAACCCGCCGCTTACCAGCAACCCGCGCTCCTAAAACCCGCCGCTTACCAGCAACCCGCGCTCCTCAAACCCGCTTACCAGCAACCCGCGCTCCTCAAACCCGCTTACCAGCAACCCGCGTTCCTCAAACCCGCCGCTTACCAGCTACCCGCGCTCCTCAGACACGTTGCTCCGCAAACCATTCTGCCCCAGGCCTGGGGGGGGTCTCAAACACAGCCAGGCCCCTCACTTCTAGCTGGGGGGCGGGGGTCTCAAACACAGCCAGGCCCCTCACTGCTAGTTGAGGGGGGGTCTCAAACACAGCCAGGCCCCTCACTGCTAGCTGGGGGGGCAGGGGTCTCAAACACAGCCAGACCCCTCACTGCTAGCTGGGGGGGCGGGGGTCTCAAACACAGCCAGACCCCTCACTGCTATCTGGGGGGCAGGGGTCTCAAACACAGCCAGACCCCTCACTGCTAGCTGTTTTTTCATGTTGCCTCACCCAACGGAGATCTGCGATAAGACACACGGTCATTTCAGTGAATTGGGCCCGTGTGGTGTCACTGTTTTCTCTGGTTATCTTATCATAGATCAGTACTGGTAATTCAGTGCCTCCTGACATACGTGAGGCCCTTCTAGACATGTGAGCCTCTGCAGACACATGTACTGTTCTGATGTTGTCAAAGAACTTCCCAGAAAGTCAATTAATGTTTGACCAATATTCTCCTGACAGTCAATTGTCAGAACAAACATCTTGAGGCCGTATGGGCTGGCCAGCCTCACAGAGGAGCTGGTGCTGCAGAAGGATATTTCTGTGCACATTTTATTCATTTTATTTGTTTTTGCTCCTTGAACATGTTTGTGCATGGAGTTTGTTCTCACTTCTGATCTCATTATTTTTGTATTCAAAACTGAATATCCCTCTCAAATACATGTAAATTGTCATCTAATGCTAACCCAGTTTAGAAAATACATACGCGCAAAAAAACTCAATATTTTGTAGTGCCTGTAATTGTGGATAGTTATCCCAAATCCCAAGTCCAGAATTAAAGCAATGAGGAAATGTGACACATGCAAAGGTATTTTCTCATATGTTTATAGATTAGGCCAGTTAGGGTTAGGGTTATTTCAGCTTTAATCTTAGAGCCCTGCTCATACCTGGCAGGTGGACTGAGAGTTTGGCTGTGTGGGGACGGTCTGTTTGGAAATGGACTCAATGTTTAAATGTGTGGAAAGCCCAGCTCCTGATTGGACATCATTACATTATATCATTACTCATTAGAACAACCCATTTTATATACTGTTATGGCCCAGTTGCAAAAAAAACATTTCTGAGCTTTCAAACCAACCTACTGTACACACAAACACACACACTCACGCACACACGTCTATACACACACACGCATACGCACACACGCAAACACGCACCCGCACACACACGCCCACACACATACACTCATGTATGCATGCCCACACAACCACACACACACTCTCGCATGCACACACGCATGCAAATGCCCACACACACACTCACGCATGCATGCTCGCATGCACGCACACAAACCCACACACACATGCTCGCACGCACCCACCCACACTCATGCACGCACACACACGCACACACACACAGCATTTGAGTTTTCTCCAGACAACAGCCGCCGCCACCTCTTCTCCTTCTCCTTCTCCTTCTCCTTCTCCATAATAATAATAATAATAATAATAATGAATGTAATCGAGTGAATGAATGCTTTTCTAACATGCTGCTACCTTTTCTCATACTGAAGCAGCACACATTCCTCCTCCTCCTCGCCTCTGCCTTTCTTCTAAAAAAACTGAAAGTAAAACTTGATTATGTGAAGGACAAGTTTCATTACCTGACAAGATTCCTGTGTGTGGTGTTGCTCTGGGGGAGCCTGAATCAGCAGGCGGTTAAGATGTGTGACAGGTGTGACAGGTGTGACAGGTGTTTGTGAAGCAGGAGCTGTTTCCCATAATGTCTGATTTTTTTGAGGATATACTTTGGATGTGTGTTAAAATATGTTTTGTCACGTCAAATACGTCTTTGATTGTCACTTTCTGATCGTCACTTTCATTCATGTACTTGCACGCAAATGTTTTAATTTTACACCTGTCACAAAATTCAGTTTGCAATGTATGTATGAAATAACCTGAGCAAATGACATGGGTTTTCAGCTTTATCTCATATTTAAATGTTAATTTACTGAATTCTTTGCAGCGTCAGCTAGCGGTTACATTAACCCGTCCAGCCACGGTGTTGCTGACCAAGAAGCAGAACTAAATCAAATGTAGATGAATCCAGGCCTGCTGTTCCTCAACATCAACCTACTTTCCACTGGCGAGAGGCACAGAGGTTTCTGGGAGTTTAAATAAATTAATATCTGAACTCCAGAAGTATTCTACATTTCCTGCTCCTATATTTTCCCATAATCCTCACTTCAGCCAAAGCACTAACTCTGGAGGAAAGATCTCTCACACCAAGTAAGTTATTTTTCAGTAAAACCTAGCCACAGGCTCACAGTATCTGTATGACACTGCCATGAATTCTACTTAAAAAAATAAAATATAAAAAGATGAAAAGATGGAGAAAGGGAGGGACCGAGGAGGGGTGTGGCTGAAGGTCCTCAGTGCCCCATGCAGATGCTCATCCAGTTGAGGCGACAGGTTGAAGCTGTTATGAGCACCGGACCAGTGAGCTCATGGAACAAAAAGAGCCCATTGGATTGTGGGATAGGTGGAAGATGGCCTGTCCAGTGTAAGCGTGCCGTCTCTGGAAGGCACAGTGAATGCATTCCAAGGGTGGGTTTGGTCCTCCGTGCACAATTAAGAGCTTCCCAGAGGCACACAGGCTGGGTTCAGCCTGAATCCCCCACCCTGTGTGCCTGAGTGCCATAAAAAACTAGAGTGATATCATCTGCAAACTAGTAATAAATAGGCGCTCAAAATTGTTTCATAATTGAAGGTATGCAGTACATTTCAGTCAAAGTCAATGGTTTATTGTTGTTTCTTTCTACCACCGAGGACCTTTTTTCCAGGATAGGGATTTTACAAGCCAGCGTTCTTTGCAAAACATGAGGAAATGGATATTTTACTTAAAGCCTGAAGAATCGACAGGTAAGAGCCACAGTTTCTGAACTGTTGTCAGCTACAACATTAGCCTGTTTATTAATCAGGAAACAATCGTCTTGTGTTTGTTTTTAAAAACAGAAAATTAGATAGATATATGACCCTAATGTCGCCCAATCACTGCACAGTGCTGATGCTAACCCTAACAGGCTAACAGACCCTAATGTCACCCAATCACTGCACAGTGCTGATGCTAACCCTAACAGGCTAACAGACCCTAATGTCACCCAATCACTGCACAGTGCTGATGCTAACCCTAACAGACAAACTCACCCTAATGTCACCCAATCACTGCACAGTGCTGATGCTAACCCTAACAGGCTAACAGACCCTAATGTCACCCAATCACTGCACAGTGCTGATGCTAACCCTAACAGACAAACTCACCCTAATGTCACCCAATCACTGCACAGTGCTGATGCTAACCCTAACAGGCTAACAGACCCTAATGTCACCCAATCACTGCACAGTGCTGATGCTAACCCTAACAGGCTAACTCACCCTAATGTCACCCAATCTTTGCACACTGCAAGGGGATTAATGAATTAACCACCTTCAAAATGTTGTACCTCCATGAACACCTCAAACGGAGCACTCTGCTCTAATAACCTGTCACTTCCTGGCCCGTTTCATCACTGCAGAACCCTGCAAGGAGTCTTCCTCTCCACAGCCTGGGGAAGCTTCCGGAACATTGCCAGTGAAACGTGGTCTGGCCACACCAGACAGACACAGATATCAGCGGAGACAGCCACAGGCATTCAGAACCTGATCTCATTACCCACAGCTACTCATCTGTGTCCTCAGCAAACTGTCCATTCATTCATTCATTCATTCATTCATTACCTTTATTTCTAAAAGGACGCTCCTCTGAGAGCGGTGGGAGGCCCTGTCTGGATACAAAAACAGCAAAACAAGTGAAAATAACAAAAAATAAATACAGCTATAATAAGGTAAGAATGACAGTATATTAAAAAAATAGTTATAGAACACGTAAAAGAAATGATGAATTGTGCATCAGAGACGAGCAGTATTGTTTTTATAAGAAACATTGCCTGGCAACAGATCCACACTGCTGCCTGTGCTCTATGACCTGATGCTGTTTCCATCCAGCAGCAGCGTGCAACAGACTTATTAATGCCACCCCACCCTTTTCCTCCCAGAAAAGCACCCTAGATAGGTCAGTCCTGACTAAAACAGGATAAGCTAAACCACTAAAACAGGAAGTGTACGGGAACAGAAACTGAATCAGAAACAGATAAGAACAAGAGATCCAGAGCAATCATTCCAGCACATTACACTACTACCCCTCCAGCACCTTCGACTGGGTGTGGCAAGGTGTTAGATAAACAGAGACCGCCAAAATTCCTTAGAGGAGAGACGGCACAAAAAGGCACAAAGGGAGAGCTGCAGTTACGCAGCGTTTGAGTCTCTGAAATGCACTCTGGTGTCAATCACACCCCCACAGTGCAGCCAGCAGAGACACAGACATTCCCAGTGAGAGACCCAGGCATTCCCAGTGAGAGACCCAGGCATTCCCAGTGAGAGACCCAGGCATTCCCAGTGAGAGACCCAGGCATTCCCAGTGAGAGACCCAGGCATTCCCTGTGAGAGACCCAGGCATTCCCAGTGAGGAACCCCAGGCATTCCCAGTGAGAGACCCAGGCATTCCCAGTGAGAGACCCAGGCATTCCCAGTGAGAGACCCCAGGCATTCCCAGTGAGAGACCCAGGCATTCCCTGTGAGAGACCCAGGCATTCCCAGTGAGGAACCCCAGGCATTCCCAGTGAGAGACCCCAGGCATTCCTCGTGAACTTCAAAGACTCCTGTGCTCAATGAGAGCAGAGAAAGTATGTCCTAAAACTGGAGCCGCGGCTTTCTGTCAAGTGCACGGTCTCTAAGTGCTTTTCAGTTCCATTTCAATAAGGAATCAGTTGTCGGGTTCTTAAGAGGAGAGAACACGGAAACTAGGCCACACTTACAGGCAGAGGTCGGCCATCATAGGTGGGGTCTTGCTTTGTCTTGCCTTTGTGGAGAGTTATTTTACCTAAATTGTTTGACTGAAATATTCACTTGCATAAAAGGATAAATATATTGTGTGTAACACAGATCCATATCTCTGTGGGACTAAGGAAGTGCTGGAGGCTCATCCTGTTAAGGGCCTGTTGCTGTGGACGGATTGGCCCCACAGTCTGGCATCATGTCTGACCCATTCCAGCTCGCGGGGCCACAGTGCCACACGGAACGGACTACAGCCCCACCCGGAGATGAAAGGTTTCCAGTCTGGAGCCTTATACGAGCCCCTGTGTGGGAAGGGGGTTCCAGCTAGGCCAAGGCACCCTCTGAACTCTGCTTCCTTCTCTGCCTGTTACCCACTCTGCTTTCCACCTGTCGGAATAAAGCAGAAATGGCAGGACGATCTGCTCTTCATAAAATACTTTTTAAAAAAGTGTGCAGAGCAAAGAAGTCTCAGTATCAATACATCATTTTTGCTCTTTGGATGATCACAGCAAACCACAACGTAAGTCAGTCTGCGTCTTTATTGTGATGTCCTGGACATGTAAGCTAAGGTGGAATCCTGTGATTGCTTTACTTTTATTGACTAATAAACTAAACGAAATTCCCTCACTGCCTCTTCCCAATCATGCAAGCTTGAGGTACAGCACCTATTTCAACAGAATGAGCCGCTCCAATGAGCAGTAACAACTTTCACCATTAGAGGCAGTATATTGTGAAAAGGCCCATCAGGGTAGGAGAATGAACAGTACAGTAAACAATTCTTATTTTCCCCAAAATTAACCAAAAATACACCTGAATTCAAAATGTACATAGAACTCCGTGGTGCCTTCGGAGGGTGAAATGACCCTCAGAAATCACAAGCCCCCCCCCCCCCCCCAAATCGCAGGCCCTCCCCAAATCACAGCCCCCCCCCCCCCTCCCCCAAATCGCAGGCCCTCCCCAAATCACTGGCCCTTCCCATGCAGAAAACTAGTCAAACGGCTCAGGAATAACAAACTGAGCGAAACACACAAGCATCTTGTTAAACAACTGTAAAAGGGTTCAGCGGAATTTTGAGCCTTCCTGAAATTCAAGTTGATTAGCAACCTGACACCAAGGCAGTTAAGCTGCATCCCATTATTTTCATGCTGCAATAAGTCAAAAATGGGCGAAACGAGGGTGCAGGGGGCCGATGGCTAGACTGCATGTGCTGTAAATGCAACAGCCATGGGTAAGACTGAGCTCACTCCAACCCCACAGCCAAACACACTGGTACAGGCCCTCCATTCTGATCAAGCTACACCATTCGTGCTTAATTCTTCCCGATCTGTCCCCATCCCTTCTCTCTGTTATGATCAGTTAATTCTTCTGGATCTACTTCCATCAGATCCAGAACAATTAACCAATCTTAACATAAAAAAATTTGCAAGGAAATCCTTTATAAATCCTTCAGATGAACAGGAACGGTTAAAGATCACAGAAACATGTGGGGTTTGCATAGATGTGTCATACGTGCACAGCTCACTAACTCATTTGACTATAAGAGAAAACTGCACCTCAGCCTGCCTTCACCGCAGCCCCAGGGGCAAAGACACCTGTGTGCCGGGCGGGGGGGGGGGGGGGGGGCGCTGGAGGGTACCTGGGGGGGGAATCTGGGACAGGAGATCAATCACCCCAGCCTCGCCTCGCTGCAACAATAGCGACCACGCCATCAGAAGAGCTTCCCGCCACGGTGGAGAGCGCAGTGAGGAGGGGGGGGGGGGGGCTGAGGGAGGGGGGGTGGGGTGTGGAGGCCCTGGGGACCCACGATTTGTGCCGGAGTTTCCACCTGTGAGGGCAATACAGCCAGTTCTGTTTGGTCTAAAAATGAATCATCTTCAACAGAAACCAAAGTGGTAAAAAAGACATTTAGTTGAACACACACAGCCTTCACAAATCCACTAAAGCCGCGTTTCCACCGCAGGAACTTTACCCCGGAACTAGGAACCTTTTGAGGAACTCAGTGCGTTTCCACCGCAGGAACTAGGGTCTAAATTTAGTTCCAGGGGCTTTATTTTACCCCCAAAAAGGTTCCTGCTCGGGGGGTAGTACTTTCCAAAAGTACAGGAACCTTTGGGGTGGGGCGCAAGCACTGAAAATTTCTGATTGGTCGACTACTTGCAGTGTTATTTTTTTTTTATTTCAGCCGCCATGTTTAAAAATTTGCAGCCGCAAACCGATTTATTTTCATAATAACTTAAAATCAAACTTGTATGTTATGCGGCGCAGTAGCCTAGTTTTGGTTATAGCCTGCCAACGTCTTGGAATTATAACATGTGCTCTTCTGTTCTTTTCTTCTATCTTCTGTTCTTCTGGAAACGCGGCTTAAGAGTCTCCCAAATAAACTCTTTTCCAAGTGGTCATGTTCATTGGCATCCTTTTTAGAATTAAGAATAATTATAAGATTCAATGGAACATGCATTTTACATAATTATTCTAAGATACATGACCGATCGAATAAATGCTAAATAATACCCTGAATCTCACAGCTCTAACTAAGCAAACAGATCACAGCTCTAACTAAGCAAACAGATCACAGCTCTAACTGTGCTAACAGATCACAGCTCTGAGCAAACAGATCACAGTTCTAACTGAGCAAACAGATCACAACTCTGAGCAAACAGATCACAGCTCTAACTGAGCAAACATATCACAGCTCTCATTGAGCAAACAGATCACAGCTCTAACTGAGCAAACAGATCACAGCTCTCACTGAGCAAACAGATCACAGCTCTCACTGAGCAAACAGATCACAGCTCTGAGCAAACAGATCACAGCTCTCAATGATTCATCATTGCATTTAATATTGTACTAGTTGTCTACAAAAAAAAAATATATTAATATGCACCTAAACAAACTTTTCTTTCTCTATTTCACAAGAACAACCGCATTCCCATTAAAATATGACCCAATTTTTACTTTCCTTTCACCGTCTCAATGACTGTCAATCAAAGATGTGATATTGACGGATCTTCCGAAGGCAATCATCAGCTGACATCGGCGTGTAGTGAAACAGAGGATTGCTTCAGTCATTTTGTATGGGGGGCTTTGAAAACAGTGCATACATTTCTGACCTCTGAACTGTTCCTTTGAACTGGCCGCCATGTCCTGGAACTGCAGAGTGATTCCCGCCTCCCAGCCCTGCCCCCCCAGCCCTGCCCCACGGCACAGCCAATACCGCCGTTCTCCCCAAATTTGGCAGACTGGCTGACCCTGGATCAGCCGCCTGGGGACAGAGTCTTGGGAGATGCAGAAACCGCACGCGATGCACAAGTAAAGCCAGGATGACCAACCAATCATCTGCGTGCATGCCGGTCCCACCCTGGCCCTAATTTGCATGCTGCTGTGTTTCTGTGGTCGTTCATCAGACGGGTGTGTCTGCTAATGCTGTCTGTTATATGGGGGGGGGGTGGGGTGGGTGGGGCGATGCTCGGCACCAGTGCAAATAAACAAATCAGAAATAACACCTTAGACTGAACTCAGTTGAACTTCATTACTTGTCTCGCTTATTTTTTGTGATCATACTTAAATCAGCTTATTACTGGCCACAGTGTTCTGTTAGTACATGTTAAAACACAGCGAATGAGGAAGTTGAGGCAGTAAATTACCTTTCATAACAGAAGCTGTTATTTGCCCTCATGCGTGAATTGTTTCCTTTGAGTGATTAGTCGCACCAGCGATGTACCCAACACTCTGCCACACACAGCTCTGCCACATGCAGCCCTGCTACACCAGTGCTGTACCCAACACTCTGCCACACACAGCCCTGCCACACAGCGATGTACCCAACACTCTGCCACAAACAGCCCTGCTGCACCAGCGCTGTACCCAACACTGCCACACACAGCGCTGCTACACCAGCGCTATACCCAACACTCTGCCACACACAGCCCTGCCGGACCAGCACTGTACCAAACACTCTGCCACACACAGCCCTGCCACACCAGCACTGTACCCAACACTCTGCCACACACAGCCCTGCCACACATCCCTGCTGCACCAGCGCTGTACCAAACACTCCACCACACACAGCCCAGCTGCACCAGCACTAAACCCAACACTCCGCCACACAAAGCTCTGCTGCACCAGCACTGTACCCAACACTCCACCACACACAGCCCTGCTGCACCAGCACTGTACCCAACACTCCGCCACACACAGCCCTGCTGCACCAGCACTGTACCCAACACTGCCACACACAGCCATGCTGCACCAGCACTGTACCCAACACTGCCACACACAGCCCTGCTGCACCAGCACTGTACCCAACACTGCCACACGCAGCCCTGCTGCACCAGCGCTGTACCCAACACTCCGCCACACACAGCCCTGCCGCACCAGCACTGTACCCAACACTCTGCCACACACAGCCCTGCTGCACCAGCGCTGTACCAAACACTCCGCCACACACAGCCCTGCTGCACCAGCGCTGTACCCAACACTCTGCCACACACAGCCCTGCCACACAGTCCTGCTGCACCAGCACTGTATCCAACACTCTGCCACACACAGCTCTGCTGTACCAGTGCTGTACCCAACATTCTGCCACACACAGCCCTGCTGCACCAGCGCTGTACCCAACACTGCCACGCACAGCCCTGCCACACATAGCCCTGTACCCAACACTCACCCAGAACTCACATTATTCCAGCTAACGGAACCCTGTGAGGCTCCAGCTCCACGCCGGACGCTTCTGCCAGAGCTCACATTATTGCAGCAGTGTCTGGAGTTGAACAGGAAGGAGATGACTCCACTCCCCCACGAGAAATATGATCAACTCACAGAGCTGACGGGAGTGGAAAGTGCCGACTCAGGCGTTGTTCTGGAATATCCCATAAAGCTGGACGGGCTTCTGATCTGGGTGCAGACAAGGCCAGTGCACATGGCCAACATGCTCCAGGCTCCTCAAAGTGCTGAGCGCCTCCTTGTGCTCTGCAGATGGGCCCCATCGCTCAGAATCCCCCCAACCGACCCGCTAGGGAAGGTGCGCTTTAACATGGGGAGATGATCATTCCGCAGTGTCACAACTAACATCCACCTGTCCATCAATGGGTCTGAGCACCCCAGCCATGGCAGAAAAATGCACCTGACACCTTTAGGGAACCCCCAGAACCCTTCACCGCAGGAACACTGCTGCGTTTCCATTTTCCAGCTCACTCCCAGTATCAACCCTACGGAGGTGCAGGCCATTATAATCACATCAGCAAGGTATCAACAAGGAATTCAGGTTTACTATACTGTCTGCAATGGTGTCACTCTGACTAACACGTGGGCACATACATGCACAAGTAAATGTGGACACATTCACACACACATACACGCACACACACTCACAAGCAAATGCACATGCACACTCTTACAGTAAAAGCTGGTCTACAGTAAAAGCACTGCTTCAGGTAAACCAGGCGTTGGTGTCTCCTGGGAGCCATTTTGGCTCTGAGCCCAGGGTTCAGTGTGAGGGACTGGGAGCCATTTTGGCTCTGAGCCCAGTGTTCCGTGTGAGGGACTGGGAGCCATTTTGGCTCTGAGCCCAGTGTTCAGTGTGAGGGACTAGGAGCCATTTTGGCTCTGAGCCCGGTGTGAGTGAGGGATTGATCGCTGGTGCAGAGGGGCAGACATGGGGGTGCAGTTCACAGGGCGAGGGTTACGGCCTCCACTGCCGCCGATTAGTCAGAGTTGGGCGGGGGTGGGAGGGGGCCGGGCGGGGGTGGGAGGGGGCCAGGCGCCACATTCTGGGTGTGCCTGGTATGTTTTGTCAGCACATCCGTTTGTTTCAGGACCCCTCCCAACCCCTCCGCCAGCCCCCCCTCCATTCTCACTTGCATGCTGCTCTCCTTCAGGCCCTCAGCCTTCAGAAGCACACTCACAGTACACACACTACACTACACACACACTGTACACACATTACACTACACACACACTGTACACACATTACACTATACACACACACATAACACTACACACACACATTACACTACACACACACTGTACACACATTACACTATACACACACACACACTATACACACACACACACATTACAGTACACACACACTGTACACACATTACACTACACACACACACACACATTACACTACACACACACACACACACACACATTACAGTACACACACACTGTACACACATTACACTATACACACTACACACACACACACACACACATTACACTATACACACTACACACACACACATTACACTACACACACACTGTACACACATTACACTACACACACACTGTACACACATTACACTATACACACACACACACTACACACACACTGTACACACATTACACTATACATACATACATTACACTATACACACACACACACATTACAGTACACACACACTGTACACACATTACACTATACACACACACACACATTACACTACACACACACACACACACATTACAGTACACACACACTGTACACACATTACACTACACACACACTGTACACACATTACACTACACACACACACACACATTACAGTACACACACACTGTACACACATTACACTATACACACACACACACATTACACTACACACACACTGTACACGCATTACACTATACACACTACACACACACACACACACATTACACTGCACACACACTGTACACACATTACACTACAGACACACTGTACACACATTACACTATACACACACACACACATTACACTACACACACACTGTACACACATTACACTATACACACACTGTACACACATTACACTACACACACACTGTAAACACATTACACTATACACACACACATTACACTACACACACTGTACACACATTACACTACACACACTGTGAACAGATTACACTATACACACACACCTTACAGTACACACACACTGTACACACATTACAGTACACACACACTGTACACACATTACACTATACACACACATTACAGTACACACACACTGTTCACACATTACACTATACACACATTCACTGTATACAATATACACACACACACTGGGCACACTGTACACACATTACACTATACACACACTCACTGTATACACACACACTGGACAAACTGTACACACATTACACTATACACACACACACTGGACAAACTATACAAACATTACACACTATGCGCAAACTGTACACACGTTACACTATACACACACTCACTGAATACACTATACACAGCACACACACAATACACTATACACAGCACACACTCACAGTACATACATATGCACACACAGCAAACACTATAAACACACTACACAGTATACACACAGCACACATCACACGTACTCACTGTACACATTATACACACACACTATATACAGTGTGTTACACAGTACACACACAAGCAACCTCACGTGCCATACTGTAATCTACAACCCGCCACAGCGCGGGTTTCCCTCACTCATGCCATTGTCTAGGGGGTAAACAAAGGTAATCTCCTTTTTAAGATACATCTCGCTTCAACCACATACAGTTTTCAAAAACATTTCTTCCAGGAAGAAGATGGACAACAGTCAGTTCCAGAGAATTTAAAAAGAGAGACACACAATCCGCAGTGGGTGGAGTTACAGTGAAGGACAGACAATAGAAAACCAGGGTTAAATTTCCTGTGTCGGAAGATCAGAACAAACTGCACTGAACTCCCTGCCCCCTCCCTCCCCTCCCCTCCCTCCCCCCCCAACCCGCCCCAAACTCTTAACTGTGGCTAGGCAGTCAGTCTGGATGAGGCGATGTTATTCAGCATGTGGGGGTGGGGGGTGGGTACCCAACGGCAGTGCATATGACCTGCAGTCTGGCTCCACACTGCCAGCTATCTAGACCCCCCGCCCCCCAAAAAAAAAAAACAGACCCTGATTTTATCGGGATGTGTGTGGACAGCCCTAACAACGTTTAAAAAGCCATGCGTGAGCACTGGAGCTCAGCCTGCTGAGCTCATGGCCTTGTTCAGCCCCGCAGAGCCTAACACTCAGCGCTGCACAAACTGCACCCGGCTCACAGATGCACCTACATGTCCTCACCCCCCCAATCTGGATTCCCATCAAGATGACAGTTCTGAAGAAAACAAATTTGTATCGCTGGACTGACTTGAAGAGATGTGTCAGCAGAAACATTTAAGAACCTTTGGGCGTGACAGAAATTTGTAAGTCGAGACTCTTTAATCACAAAGGCCCATTGCTCAGAACCTTTCAGTTTCAGGGAAACTGAGATTTGAGAACTCTGCAGCACCAAAAAAGTTCAACCAAAGAGCACCTCCATCAGGCACTGGAGTCAGGAGGACAGGTCCTGGTGCCCGATCTGAAACTTGGCACATCTACAGCATTTGAAGGTGTGGCGATGGGGTTTGGACACAGTGATACTACACACACCAAGAATGGAGAATGGCTAGGGTTCTGTCATTGGACCCAACCCAACCACTCTCTGCACAACCAAAGAAAAAAATTAAGATAAAAAAAAAAAAACGGACATTAAGGAGGCGCTCACATTAAGGAGGCGCTCACATTAAGGAGGTGCTCACATTAAGGAGGCGCTCACATTGAGGAGGTGCTCATTAAGGAGGCGCTCATTAAGGAGGCGCTCACATTGATGAGGCGCTCACATTACGGAGGCGCTCACATTAAGGAGGCGCTCACATTACGGAGGTGCTCACATTGAGGAGGTGCTCATTAAGGAGGCGCTCATTAAGGAGGCGCTCACATTGATGAGGCGCTCACATTAAGGAGGTGCTCATTAAGGAGGCGCTCATTAAGGAGGCGCTCACATTACGGAGGCGCTCATTAAGGAGGTGCTCACATTAAGGAGGCGCTCACATTGATGAGGCGCTCATTAAGGAGGTGCTCACATTGAGGAGGCGCTCATTAAGGAGGCGCTCACATTGAGGAGGTGCTCACATTGAGGAGGCGCTCATTAAGGAGGCGCTCACATTGAGGAGGCGCTCACATTGAGGAGGCGCTCATTAAGGAGGTGCTCATTGAGGAGGCACTCATTAAGGAGGCGCTCACATTAAGGAGGCGCTCACATTGAGGAGGCGCTCACATTAAGGAGGTGCTCACATTGAGGAGGCGCTCACATTGAGGAGGCGCTCACATTGAGGAGGCGCTCATTAAGGAGGCGCTCACATTAAGGAGGTGCTCATTAAGGAGGCGCTCATTGAGGAGGCGCTCACATTAAGGAGGCGCTCCACAGCCCTGTGACCAATTAGAGCGCTGTCTACTATTTTCATTTATGTCACAAAATATTTCTCTGGCCCCTCCTGTTTGCTCTCCGCAGGTAATATTACATAAAGGGACACATCTGGTGCTTTCTAGGGCTGTAAATACTATAATATCAAATGACGTCCACAGGAACAAACATATTACTGACCGGTTGTGTTGCTCACAAAGGTTCTGTTTTGTTTTACTCACCAAGTCAAAATCTGATCACCCCCATAAAGCATTTTTATTATAAAATACAGAAATAATCTTTCACACAAAAACACGATTATAAGAAAATAAAACTGCAATCGCACTAACGGTGTCAGCTTCCAGTGAAGATGGAAGAAACGCAAACAGAGAACAGGAGATAAAACACGCTGGCGCCTCTCCACGACTATAAACATCTCAACAATGCTCATATCAGGAAGGAAGATCTTGCCAAACCTTCCCCACACCCACACCTCGTGAAGACGGATGGGCCTGAATCCACAAGCTCAAACATGGCCAGAGGCACATGTCAATGGCAGCATTTCTGCCAGTCTGTCTGTTACATCAGGTGTTGAAACAGGTAGATCAGAAAGAGCAGCAGAAGTTTTCACACAAAAGCAAGATCATTATTGCTGTAATATGTTGGTGGTTGTCTTTGGTGGATTCCAAGTGATTTACATCTTCATTTAATACAAATGCTGGCTATTTATTCGGCTGGGTATGTAACTGAAGAACGGCACCATGGCAGTCCACCCCCCGTAACTGGATGTGCGGGAAGAAAGACAAGACTTACACTTCTCTACTCCCTCTAGTCATTTACATCCACAGCCAGAGCTGGTGTGAGATGAGGGTTGGTGTGTGATGGCAGTAGGTGTGTGATGAGTGTGAGTAGGTGTGTGATGAGTGTGTGAGTAGGTGTGTGATGAGTGTGTGAGTAGGTGTGTGATGAGTGTGAGAGTAGGTCTGTGAGTAGAGCGTCTGCCAAATGCCTGTAATGTAATGTGTGTGATGAGTGTAGATGTGAGATGAGGGTTGGTGTGTGATGGCAGTAGGTGGTAAATGGTAAATGGTAAATGGACTGCGTTTATATAGCGCTTTTATCCAAAGCGCTTTACAATTGATGCCTCTCATTCGCCAGAGCAGTTAGGGGTTAGGGGTTAGGTGTCTTGCTCAAGGACACTTCGACACGCCCAGGGTGGGGTCTGAACCGGCAACCCTCCGACTGCCAGACAATCGGTCTTACCTCCTGAGCTATGTCGCCCCTGGTGTGTGATGAGAGTGTGAGAGTAGGTGTGTGATGAGGGTTGGTGTGTGATGAGAGTAGGTGTGTGAAGAGAGTGTGAGAGTAGGTGTGTGATGAGGGTTGGTGTGAGATGAGAGTAGGTGTGTGATGAGAATAGGTGTGTGATGAGGGTTGGTGTGAGATGAGAGTAGGTGTGTGATGAGAATAGGTGTGTGATGAGGGTTGGTGTGTGTTCCCCTGAAAGTCAAAACAAACCTTAGTGCTTCTCTTGGCTCTAAAAATATGAAGTAGCTTACCTCACAAAATCATGTATAAAATTAAATCTGAGGTTGCAGTGTAATCTTGGCAGGAAAGGTCAGTTTGTTAACTGGGCAGAATTGTAAAGGCATTTTACATGTTCAAATAATATTTGTACAGGGAGTTTGTATTCATTGATTTCACTGTCTTTTTGAGAGGTATACAAAGGCACCTGCACAATGTTCAAAATGGTGGACCGGCAGCCTGACAAAATGACCCTTCAGGAAGAGAGAGCAACACAAACATGAAAAACAAGGAGAGCTAAATCTCTACTGTGACTTTACTCAACAGATATGAAAGGCATGTTTATGCAAATGATAACAATAATAATTATTAAAATGAACATGTGCCATGGTACAAAGAGTCACACTTCAGAAAGGAAACTTAAAGCACAGTGTGGAAGACAAACACAGGCACACACACAAACACACACACACACACACACACGCACGCACACACACACACACACACGCACAGGCACGCACACACACACACACACACACACACACGCGCGCTGGCACGCACACACACACACACACGCACACACACGCACACACACACACACGCACGCACACACAAGCGCTGGCACACGCACACACACACACACACACACGCGCACACACACGCACACACACGCACACTGGCACGCACACACACACACACGCACTGGCACGCACACACACACACACACACACACACACACACACGTGCGCGCTGGCACGCACACACACGCACGCACGCACACGCACATGCACGCACGCACACACACACGCACAGGCACGCACACACACACACACACACACACACGCGCGCGCGCGCTGGCTGGCACACACACACACACACACGCTGGCACGCACACACGCACACACACGCTGGCACGCACACACACACACGCACACACACACACACACACACGCACACGCACACGCGCACGCAAGCACGCACACACACACACCCGCCGGCACACGTAATCTGGATCACATTCGCAGTCTCTCATGATTGACAGCTGTGCTTGAAGTTTAAAACAGTAAATGCAGAGCCCCGCCCCTAACAGCACCCAATGTGGCGACAGATTTGGGTCACAGTGACAGACTCCGCGTGACACAGGGCGCTTCACCCCCCCAAAGTGCGCCATTCACCGGGGTTCACCCAGCACACGCGTGTGCGGACACACGCAGGCGCTCCAAGCAGAAGCGTCATGTGTTCCTCAGCAGATGCACAAAATGAATCTACGCCCCACAGCCAGAGTGCAGTCGGCACATTCTTTGGTTGCTCTAAAAAGCAGACATTATCATTACCCCCCCCACGGGGGAACAGAGCTGCAGACCTCAGCACAGGCAAGAGAGCCCCCCCCACAATACTGCATCCTCCTGCATTTCTGCCCCCGCCCCCCAAAATACTGCATCCCCCTGCATTTCTGCCCCCCCCCCCCCCCCACAAAACTGCATCCCCCTGCATTTCTGCCCCCCCCCCCCCACAATACTGCATCCCCCTGCATTTCTGCCCCCCCCCCACAATACTGCACCTCACTGCATGACTTAATGATAATACCTGAAACCCCACCCCCTCGGTCCCTCCTCTCTCCTCAAACCCCTCCCCCTCCCCTCCCCCCTCTCTTCTCAAACTCCATGCCAGCCCGATGTGTGTGGGGCTCAGGTCAGGGCTGGGGGGGGGGGGGGTGACAGCACTCCAGTGACGGCTCTCATCAGGTCTTTGGGTCATGTGACACAAACCACGCCCCCAGCATCGTCACTGGGACGGGAGGTACCATGGGCTGGGCACAGCAGACCCCTGTCCCTGAAATCAGTGTGGGGAGCGCTGGTCCTGGTGTGTGAGGGGTCCCGTGGGGGGTCCCGTGTGGGGGCTCGGGGTTTGGGGCAGCTGTGCCCGGAGGGAGGCCACAGTGTCCAGCAGCCAGGCGCGCTCCTGCTGCAGGGACTGAACCTCCTGCTGCAGCCGGCCCTCACTGCCCTGCAGGCCTTCCACACTCTCCTCCAGACTGTGGATCTTAGCATGGGCCACCTGGGACAGGCAGAGCAAGGGAGGGAGAGAGAGAGAGAGGAGGGGGGGATAGAGAGGGAGAGGAGGAGGTGGATAGAGAGGGAGAGGAGGGGGGATAGAGAGGGAGAGGAGGGGGGGATAGAGAGGGAGAGGAGGGGGGATAGAGAGGGAGAGGAGGAGGGGGATAGAGAGGGAGAGGAGGAGGGACAGAGGGAGGGGGGAGGAGGGGGATAGAGAGGGAGAGGAGGGGGGATAGAGAGGGAGAGGAGGGGGGGGGAGAGAGAGAGAGAGAGGAGGGGGGTAGAGAGGGAGAGGAGGAGGGACAGAGGGAGGGGGGAGGAGGGGGATAGAGAGGGAGAGGAGGAGG
>NC_049205.1:150000-152500 GCF_013347855.1 Anguilla anguilla
AGTAGAGGTGACGCAAGGGCAGGCGAGTGAAAAATGTAGAGTGTGAAGGGCAAACACAAACTGTTGCTGTAGGTGTGTCAGCACTGGCTCGGGGTGAAATGTTGTTTTTATCAAGCACAGAAGAGTTTCGCAAGAGGGATTTGAGGGTTTAACTCGCTAATAGAGACATAATGGCAGTTTCTTCAGTTAAGTAAGGAGAGAGCATTCGGGGGGGGGGGAGTGGCAGTGGCAGTGGGGCAGGGTAAGCACTTCACAGATTGAGTCTTTCATGGAGGGTAACCTGCCCCACCTGACGCCACCATCGCAGTGCCAGCAGGACCCGGGCTCACGATGAGGATGGCGTGCTGATGGGACAGGGGGCAGGGCTGGGCGGGGCGGGGAGGGGGGCGGGGCTCACCCAGGTCGATGAGGATGGCGTGCTGATGGGACAGGGGGCAGGGCTGGGCGGGGCGGGGCTCACCCAGGTCAATGAGGATGGCGTGCTGATGGGACAGGGGGCAGGGCTGGGCGGGGAGGGGGGCGGGGCTCACCCAGGTCAATGAGGATGGTGTGCTGATGGGACAGGGGGCAGGGCTGGGCGGGGCGGGGCTCACCCAGGTCGATGAGGATGGCGTGCTGATGGGACAGGGGGCAGGGCTGGGCGGGGCGGGGAGGGGGCGGGGCTCACCCAGGTCGATGAGGATGGCGTGCTGATGGGACGTCAGCTGCTTCAGGAGCTCCTTGTAGGGCGTGTGGTTCCCGGGGGGGCGGCTGGGGACCCGCTGACTCAGCAGGTACTGCTCCGAGAGAAACTTCCAGATCTCCCCGCGGTGCTGTCGAGGAACTCCTATGGGGGGGGCAGGGTCACTGAGCATGCTCCCCAGCCTAAAAACCCTGAAACCCACTGAGCATGCTCCCCAGCCTGAAACCCTGAAACCCACTGAGCATGCTCCCCAGCCTAAAAACCCTAAACCCACTGAGCATGCTCCCCAGCCTAAAACCCTGAAACCCACTGAGCATGCTCCCCAGCCTAAAAACCCTAAACCCACTGAGCATGCTCCCCAGCCTAAAAACCCTAAACGCACTGAGCATGCTCCCCAGCCTAAAAACCCTAAACCCACTGAGCATGCTCCCCAGCCTAAAAACCCTAAACCCACTGAGCATGCTCCCCAGCCTGAAACCCTGAAACCCACTGAGCATGCTCCCCAGCCTAAAAACCCTAAACCCACTGAGCATGCTCCCCAGCCTAAAAACCCTAAACCCACTGAACATGCTCCCCAGCCTGAAACCCTGAAACGCACTGAGCATGCTCCCCAGTCTGAAACCCTGAAACGCACCGAGCATGCCCCCCAGCCTGAAACCCTGAAACCCACTGAGCATGCTCCCCAGCCTGAAACCCTGAAACCCACTGAGCATGCTCCCCAGCCTGAAACCCTTAAATGCACTGAGCAAGAGCAGGAGCTGTCCGAGCTGAGACACCAGCAGAGAAGATCATCTGTTTATAGGAACAATGCTGCAGCCATGGACATCCCACAACCCCCCCCCTAAATTTGGGAAAGTACCAACAGTCCCCCCAACATTATAATGGTGTATTGGGTGGTGCTGTTAGTGACCCCCTCAAAACAGAAAGAAAGTTCCCAGTTTGAAGTTCCCCCCAAGGTTGAACGCAGGTCCAGGTCCAGGCCCGCAGCCATGGGCTTACCCTGTCCCACGGCGGCGTGGATGGCCTCCCTGTCGAACCGTACTTTAGCCCGGCCCGCTGTTCCCAGCATCCTCTCCCAAACCAGCGTCACGTCCTTCAGGCATGGCGTGATCTCCTCGTAGTCCAACTTGAGACGTTTGTTCTGTAGGTCGCTTTCTGAAGCTGAGAAAGTGCACCACGCATCCTGTCACATTCCTGCCTTTTTCAACATTCTAAGCCAGTGTTCTAGAACTAGAGAGCTTTCAGTCACCAGTAGTGATTGTGACATCAGCATTAGAACGTTCAGTTAAGAGCATTCTAATCACATAATTGTGACCTCACACGTTCAAGGGTTAAATACAAGAAGACAGCTGAACTTTACGCACATGCAGACACACACACACACACACACAGACACAGACACACAGACACATACACAGACACACACACACAGACACAGATACAGACACACACAGACACAGACACAGACACACACATACACATACACAGACACACACACATATACACACAGATACAGACACTTCCCTTTCACTCCCTTCAAGGGGTCCAGCCCCATGGAAAACCACTGCAGATACTTGTGGTCATGTAGCGTACGTGGGTAAATAATATAAATAATAAGTGGGTTGTTAAAGTGTATTCGCTCAGTAAGTGGATCATGGGATCAGAGAGCTTAGGTAGTATACCCTGTTAATGTGAGTTCTGCTGAAAGCAACGCCTCGGTCAACAGCTGATCCTTTATTTGGGTCACGTTTCCTCAAGTCCGCACACCTAATGCCCGAGCAAACAGCCTGCACACAGAGAGGAGGACACGGCAGCCAT
>NC_049205.1:157500-160000 GCF_013347855.1 Anguilla anguilla
CATATAAAGGCAGGTGTGGTTGTGTACTACAGACCAATCAGAGCGCGAGTGTGAGGAGGGCTAAATAAACCAGACGTGCTCACAGCTCACAAACGGCGCAAACACGCCGCCTGGAATGCTCCCGGCAAACCACCAAACTTCGCCAGAGCGGCCCAACACCAGGCCCAACGCCAGAGCAGCTCAACGCCAGAGCAGCCCAACGCCAGGCCCAATGCCAGAGCAGCCCAACGCCAGAGCGCCCCAACACCAGGCCCAACGCCAGAGCGGCCCAACACCAGGCCCAACGCCAGAGCGACCTAACACCAGAGCGGCCCAACGCCAGAGCAGCTCAACGCCAGAGCGGCCCAATGCCAGAGCAGCCCAACGCCAGAGCGCCCCAACACCAGGCCCAACGCCAGAGCGACCCAACGCCAGAGCGGCCCAACGCCAGGCCCAACGCCAGAGCGGCCCAACACCAGGCCCAACGCCAGAGCGGCCCAACGCCAGAGCAGCCCAACACCAGGCCCAACGCCAGAGCAGCCCAATGCCAGAGCAGCTCAACGCCAGAGCAGCTCAACGCCAAACGTGAAACAGTGGAATACAGCACTGGTAGAAAGTCCGATGAGCGTCGCATGACTGAGTCACCTTCAGCCACGGTGGCTTGCAAAACACGCTTTACACACTTTACACGCTTTACATGCTGTACTTCCACAAAGCGACATATTTACTGCAGCCGATCACGCTTAGCAAACCGCTTGAGGTTAAAGCTAACATACAAGCACCACACCCAGGACTGACGCAACTCTCGGGACACGAGCCAAGTTCCACAATCACTAGAGAACAACGACATCTTCATCAGCCAGATGTTCAGGGAAAGTAAAAATAATCATTAATAATAATCACTATAACTTATAATTATATTCTATAAAGTCTAAGGTCCAGAAACACATTTAATAGGCACAAATGTTAGGCTCTATGTAGCCAAAATCTTTCCACACTTGTGGGACACAGAACAAATAAAGGCTACGCAGAGGTCAGGTGTGTTCAATGTCACTTTGAACTTTAGTGCACATGACTGGGCAGCATGTTTAATCAGAACGAAGGCCTCTGAGCAAGCCTCGGACTCTCAGCCTGGGGATCCTTCTATTATTTTCACACATTGCACCTGCGGCTCACATTTTATATTTGCCCAGTACAATAAAGGATAAAGCCACAAAAGCACAAACGGCACAAACCGCTTTTTTAAAGAAAATAAACACGCCCTGAGTTGAGCAGGAATACACGCGCAGGCGGAGTTCAGCTCTACGTCACCCAGACGTCAGCAGCTCCAGCCAAACAGGCCGAGCTACCGGGAGTGTGCAGCAGGGTGTGGGGAACATAATGGCCCAGCAAAACAAACTCGCTCACCGCAGCGTAAACACGGGCTCCCGTTCCTAACCCGACAGGCGGCCCGGTTTGGGCGCCAAGGTTCTGATGAGGGCCCCGGAACCTCCCTGTTCGCTGACGCACGACCTCCGGCCCCGCCCCGCCCCTCCCCCCTGCCCCGTCCCGCCCCAGTCACGAGCAGGTCAGTGCAGGAGCACCACCACTGGATCAGGTCTGTCCACACGTTTCAGCATCCCGACAGTCTAAGAGTACCACAGCAAGAATGAGCTTTTTTAATGTGACTGCAAAATGATAATAAAGTAAAACCACTTAATGGGGCTTTAAAATCCAAAACTGTAGGCTTTCTTATTTTTTCATTTTTTGCTTCAGACTGGAAATCGCAGATTTCTTCATTGCAGAAAAGACGATGTGCGCTGATTATAATGTTCAAAGACATGACGGTGCTGTGGTCTTTACTGACAGAGTAATAATATGATAAATGTGACAGGACTTTGCAGTCTTGAACAGTTACTCAGGCATAAATGTGCACAAATCTGACACCATCTTAAGAGAACAGGTTCAGGGCTTCAGGTTTTGTTTTCATTTGTTTTTTTTGTCTCTAGACATTAAATGGTTAAGCGGTAAAAGCTGCATGTTTCAGTGAAGGTAACCCTAATCCCTTTTAACTGCATTTCTCTGAAAGGCTCATCAGGGGGAGACGCCCTATCCCGGGGAACAATGACCCAAAAACACACCTTGTGTTCAGCAAATTAACTCATTCCCGCAATACTTTCAGCATGCCTGAGTGGTTTACAAGAGGGGAGAATCGTGGGTAATGTAGTCCAATGGGGGGTGACCTAATGGAGGGCCATCTACCTAAGGATACAGATGACATCAGTGGCCCGTCTGTAATGGGGGGGGGGGGGGGGGTACCGTTAGTAACAGGAGTGACAGCTTCACTGCCCACATTTTAGGACAAACAAAAAATCCAAAAAACTCATTAGGTCATTTCTAACAAACTAGTTCCTATAGTCAGTTATTGCAGGAAGCGAGGAGGACTGCAACAGTTAAAAAATGTAAATGATGCTAACTGTAGGAATACCTTGTTTGACAGATGGAATTACCTTGGAATAAAGACCCTGAACTTGGTGAACCA
>NC_049205.1:167500-225000 GCF_013347855.1 Anguilla anguilla
GAATAACAAGGGAAAGAGTGAGAAAAAGAGGAAAAGAAGAGGAGGGGGAGATGGAGTGAGGAAGAGGAAGAGAAAGAGTGAGGCAGTAGAAGATGAGTAATGAGAAAAAGAAAGAAAAGAGGAGGGATAGAGAACAAGAGTAAGGGCATGTAAAAGCTCAGTAAAAGGAAAGAACATGCTTATGCTTTAGCAACAGAGTAAATACATGTGATGGAGAACAGAGCAATGGCCCAGCTCAGAGCTGACTCCTCCCACACTACAGCTCAGAGAGCTGACTCCTCCCACACTACAGCTCAAAACTAACTCCTCCCACACTACAGCTCAGAGAGCTGACTCCTCCCACACTACAGCTCAGAGCGCCGACTCGACTCCTCCCACACTGTGTGAGTACTTGTGAGTGTACTTGTGTGTGTACTGGTGAGTGTACTTGTGTGTGTACTGGTGAGCGTATTTGTGTGTGCACTGTGTACTTTTGTACAACTATCCAGTGTGGAACCTGCTGAGGTTCCCAGTCCCGCTCAGTCACACCCACTACAGGTGAGTAGTCTCACCTGCGCTTGGGCCGGCCCCCGAGCTCAGGGCAGGGGGTGTGCTTTAGGGGTCTAAGGAAGGTGGGGGAGGAGGCAGGAGGCACGGTCAAGGAAGAGGTGGAGTCTCTGTGGCACCCCCGTGAGCCAATCACAGCGAAGCACAGAGAGAGGGATAGAGAGAGGGGGAGAGAGAGAGAGAGAAGGGGAGGGGGGAGGAACGTTAGGGCAGTGAGTGAGAGGAGGGAGGGAGAAACACAGCCTGCAGCAAACAGAGGAAGTGACAAGCTCTGACAGGAAGTGGGTGGAGGAGAAAGGTTTCCTGGGTGACACACAGAGGGGTGTTTCCCATTGTGTGTTGGGTAAGAAAAAAACAGCCTTGGTGTGACCCGCATAAATTTGACCACAGGCCAGAAAGGACAGAACATTCCAAATACAGGGATCAGACTGTCAGAGAAACACAAGACTGCCAACACTCACTCCCCAACAAGTACAGGAACACAGCACAGAACTAGTCCCACTTATTACCACAACGTTCCTGCATTACCATAACATTCCTGCATAACGTTCCTGCATTACCATAATGTTCCTGCTTTACCATAATGTTCCTGCATTACCATAACATTCCTGCTTTACCATAACGTTCCTGCATTACCATAACGTTCCTGCATAACGTTCCTGCTTTACCATAATGTTCCTGCATTACCATAATGTTCCTGTATTACCATAACATTCCCGCATTACCATAACATTCCCGCATTACCATAACGTTCCTGCATTACCATAATGTTCCTGCATTACCATAATGTTCCTGCATTACCATAACATTCCTGCTTTACCATAACGTTCCTGCATTACCATAACGTTCCTGCATAACGTTCCTGCTTTACCATAATGTTCCTGCATTACCATAACGTTCCTGCATAACGTTCCTGCTTTACCATAATGTTCCTGTATTACCATAACGTTCCTGCATTACCATAATGTTCCTGCATTACCATAACGTTCCTGCTTTACCATAATGTTCCTGCATTACCATAACGTTCCTGCATAACGTTCCTGCTTTACCATAATGTTCCTGCATTACCATAACGTTCCTGCATTACCATAACATTCCCGCATTACCATAACATTCCCGCATTACCATAACGTTCCTGCATTACCATAATGTTCCTGCATTACCATAACGTTCCTGCATTACTATAACATTCCTGCATTACCATAACGTTCCTGCATTACCATAACGTTCCTGCATTACCATAACATTCCTGCATTACCATAATGTTCCTGCATTACCATAATGTTCCTGCATTACCATAATGTTCCCGCATTACCATAATGTTCCTGCATGCCTAACGATCCATCCAGCTTCTGCTCCACAGGTAGCTCTCCAGGAATTTGACTCACAATCAAGCAACTTCCATAAAAGCCAATCAGACATTCAGCAAAAATCTGCTTAAGAACCGCAACTACATCCCACAGAAGGCCTGACCCCTGACCCCGGGAGCCCGCCCACAGGAGGAGCGTACTTGCTCTGGTGCGGCGTGTCGGTGCTGACGGAGTAGTGCCGGACCAGTTTGGGTTTGGAGGCGGCGGTGGGGTCCTGGAGCAAGGGGGGGGCGGAGGGATCCGCAGAGCTGGGCGAGGGCAGGTGGCTGAAGGTGTTGGCACGGCGACGGAGGGCGGGGCGCTGGGGGTCGTGGAGCGAGGTGTCCAGCTGCTTCAGGTCCCCTGTGGAGCAGTGCGCCTTCAGTGGGCTGGAGGGCTGGAGCAAGGAGCTCAGCGACTCCTCCAGGGGGGGCTCCTGAGATTCAGGACGGAGGGTTGAGGAGATAGGAGGGAGATACAGGACAGAGGGATGAGGAGAGAAGAGCGAGATTCGGGACGGAGGGATGAGGAGAGAGGAGCGAGATTCGGGACGGAGGGATGAGGAGAGAGGAGCGAGATTCGGACAGAGGGATGAGGAGAGAGGAGCGAGATTCGGACAGAGGGATGAGGAGAGAGGAGCGGGCTCAAATCAGACCCACAGCAGGAACATCTGAAAGTTCAGATTTATTTCCTCATCATACAAAGTCATCATGGATTCAATTTGCAGGATTTGTTGTCTTAAATACTTAATCAATTTAATACTTCAAAAACTTCTAAACTGTAATTCAACACTAACGCTGTAAATGTGAAAGCAGCCCCTGTAATAAGCATCTCTGGTTCAATACAGACAGCAGTCTACTGCGAACCGGAGATCTGTGTGTGTGTGTGTGAGAGAGTGTGAGTGTGTGTGTGTGTGTGAGAGTGAGAGTGAGTGTGAGTGTGTGAGAGTGTGTGTTTGTGTGTGTGTGTGTGTGTGTGTGTGTGAGAGAGAGTGTGTGTGTGTGTGTGTGTGTGAGGGGGGGCTACCCTGGCACTGCTGGAGTCAGAGGAGCTGCTGTCCTCACTGTTCTCGCGCTGCGCTCTGTGCCGACTGCTGCCCTGCAGAGATACACACAGACACGCACAGAGACACACACAGACACAGACATGCACAGAGACACACACACACACACACATATATACACACACACACACACACACACACACACACACACACATGCATTTTACTAACAAAGACCATGTCATATAAGGACAAAAACCAGCGTGGAGTTTAATATTCACAAATGCATCCCATAATTCCTTTACATTAAATTACAATCACTTACCAATCACTCTTACTGATCTGTTTGGATTTCTATGGCTCTAATCAGAACAGCAGGTATGTAAAATCACCCCGGGTCAGCTGCCCACCTTCCAGATGCCCTCCAGGGACTCGGTGAGTGAGCGTTTTGCACGAGTCTTCAGCTGCTCCAGACGCAGCCGGCTTCCTGTCATGTGACCCTCGCTGGGAGCCTCTCCTGCCACACTCTGAGCAGCCTGTAAAAGGGTCCGGCCGTTACCGCAGGCGACGGAAACTCCGCCCACACACACTGAGCCTGCGTCAGTCTGGACCACACAACACAGACTGGGGTGCTGTACCTGTGTGAGTGTATGTGACTGTGCTGTACCTGCATGACGGTGCTGGACCTGTGTGAGTGTGTGTGACTGTGCTGTACCTGTGTGAGTGTGTGTGATTGTGCTGTACCTGTGTGAGTGTATGTGACTGTGCTGTACCTGTGTGAGTGTATGTGACTGTGCTGTACCCGTTTGAGTGTGTATGACTGTGCTGTAGCTGTGCGAGTGTGTGACTGTGCTGTACCTGTGTGAATGTATGTGACTGTGCTGTACCAGTGTGAGTGTGTGTGACTGTGCTGTACCTGTGTGAGTGTATGTTATTGTGCTGTACCTGTGTGAGTGTATGTTATTGTGCTGGATCTGTGCGAGTTTATGAGGCTGTGTTGTACCTGTGTGAGTGTATGTGACTGTGCTGTACCTGTGTGAGTGTATGTTATTGTGCTGTATCTGTGTGAGTGTATGTTATTGTGCTGGATCTGTGCGAGTTTATGAGGCTGTGTTGTACCTGTGTGAGGTCACCGTTGCGGCTGTGCTGGTGGTTATTTTGCTTTTCTTCATAAAGACTCCGGAGGCTGGACATCACCAGCTCATTCTCCTCCTGCTCTGTCCGGGGTCTGGCTTTCTGCACAAACACACACAAATGCACAAAAACGCATGCAAACCCGCAGCGATTAATAGGCAAAAGCATCTTTACAACACCATGTCTCTATCAGGATTGAATCCTCAAGGAGATTTATAATAAATTGTTTCCAGTCTGTTGCTTGGCTCGGAGAAAGATCAGTGTTTGTGAAACAGAAAATCTTTCAGTATTTTTCATGTATGTGTTACCTCCACTAGGTGGCGCTCTTTCCCTGTGTTCCGCAGGCAGATCTCATGGCCAACAGTGAGCTGGCTGCTTCTGTCAGGGCTGTGATTACAGCCACCCCACTGCTCCAGGCTGCATCCACAGGCCTGGGAACAGACTCACGAGAACTGCCCCGCCCTTCTGTCCTCCTAACCTCCTGTGTTCAGACCTTCTGTCCTCTTAGTCCCCTGTGTTCAGCTCTTCTGTTCCCCTAACCTCCTGTGTTCAGCCCTTCTGTCCTCTTAGTCCCCTGTGTTCAGCTCTTCTGTTCCCCTAACCTCCTGTGTTCAGCCCTTCTGTCCTCTTAGTCCCCTGTGTTCAGCTCTTCTGTTCCCCTAATCCCCTGTATTCAGCCCTTCTGTCCTCTTAATCTGACCAAATGGTCATCAGAGTGAGAGTCTGTGTAACTACAGGTGCATGACTCCGTTGCCCGGGTCATGATGGATGTGGCCGTTACCATGGTGCTCTCAAAGATGGAGGCCTGCTCTGCGCTGTCCAGGGAGGCCACACTCCGCTGCAGCTCCAGCTTGGCCTGGGACGGGTGGAGCCCTGAACACACAACCTACCGGTCAAAAGCTGGCCCCTACACGCATGCCAGCACACACACACACACACACACACACACACACACGGAAGAGAATACACACACACACACACGCACACAGATGAGAATACACACACACACACACACACAGACGAGAATACACACATGCACACGCAGACAAGAATACACACACAGAGACACACGCACACACACATACGCAGTAACACACAGATGGCTCAGAGCCCCAGGGGGGTCCCCTCTGCCCCCTCTGCCCCCCCCGCCCCCAACCCCCCCACCCCCCGCCCCCCCCCCCCCCCCCCCCCAGCGCTCTGACCTTCAATCTTCTCACACAGTCGGTGGAGCTGCAGCATGGGGCAGCTCTCACACTGCTGGCCCTGGGTCCTGCAGTTCCTCTGCAGGGCGGCCACAGAGAACGCCTGCTTTAAAGTCATCATGATCTCGTCCACCTGCAGGAAAGCAACCGCTTTGTGTCTTTATCCAGCGCCCACATAGGGGGGCCCGTGGGCCTGTGAACTATTTCTGTCGCCAATTATTCACAACTCAAACTATTTTTATTCCTGTTTGGAAAACTGCAGCTCTGCTGAAGCAGGTCTGGCCTCTAGAGCACTTAAAACCCCCAGTGCGGGCCCCTAACTAAACTGCTTCAAGTCTGAAGAAACACACATCTTGCCTCATTCCACAAGATATTTTTTTCATGGGAACAACAAGCACGAACCTTGGTAAATCATTTCCAACTTATAAAAGTTTACAGTTCAACCAATCCAAAGTAGCAGTAAATGACACCAGCTTAGAAACTGTGCTACAGTGATCAGGAGCGGAAAGCTCTGAGGACTCCCAGAATGCATGGGGGTTTATTCATTACCACGCCACAGAACCGCCAGAGAACCACACGTCTTTCAGCCAATACATGAAGCCAAAGCAGAGATGCCACTGGTCACACAGCGCTCAAAGTACAAAAAAACAGCTCCGATTTCAGCCCTCCAAACACTGAAACAAACTGAGCCATTAAGATGTACTAAAAGGGAGAAAATACACTATGAAACGCACACCTGGCCTAGAACCTAATGAGTGTGCGGCCGGTGGGCTGTGAGATCTGTAACCTCATGATCTCCCAGCGAACCTCCGGGGTTCTGCTGTGACTTCTCTTCTGGCTCGACGCCAGCCTCCCTCAGCTGGCAGACATTTAAGTGCATTTTAAAAACAAGACATTTCAAAAGTGGCCCTGCCGGTTCTCCCTTCTCACACAACATGCACTCGTCTACGACTGCTCCTCATCTGTCACATGGTGAGTTCAGACCAATCAGCGGGGAGAACAGACTGAGTGCAGAAAGAACCCAAACACCTCGCATACACAGCCATGGGATATGCCAGTCCCCAACTGGCCATCAAATTCTTTCAGTCACCTGAAGAGGGCACTGTTTCCAGCTCAGGACGTTATACATGGAGGTCACTTCAACAGGTTTTACACATAATTTATGATATATGTGTTTGGACAGAGAACTATGAAATATATATTCAACCCCAGCGATGGGACAAGCAAAAATATTTTGAGCAAATCTTCTTGAAGCAACTGCACAATCAGGCCTTCGTAGCTACTACTACGTTTTGAACAAAATGTTCTCAAAATATTTGTCTGGTAACAAGATGGCTACAGTAGCTAAGCTGTAGTTGAAAGTCTTGACCACGAAGTGTAACCCACGAAAAAAGGTAAAAACTGTAGATTTCTGGATTATGAAAACAAGCATCTTTACAAGCTGTAAAAAAATCATAAAAAAAGACGGTATATACAATGTGATCAGTATGTGGCTCAACATTAGCTGTGTGTTCGGCATCAATTAAACGATTGTCAGTGTTCTGTGTTCCATTTCCCAGTTTGTCCCATTTAACCTGATAGAGAGCGTCCCCCACCCCCACCTGTTGGGTGGGGTACTCACCAGTGTCCCGTCTGTGCACTGAAACACGTAGCAGACGAACTGGCAGTTGTTCTCCAGCGACTCGCGGCAGATGAAGCCGAAGTGGTCCACGTGCCGGATGCCCTGGGGGGGGGGGGGGGGGGGGGGGGTGTCAGGATCAGGCTCCCCGAGTCTTCAGCCCCTCTAACGATGACGCTTTCTCTGCTTCTTACTCAGCCCTGCCCCTGAGAGCTGAGTTAATGAGCTGCCCCCCCCCCCCCCACGTGCAGACCCAACACCCACCCGTTCAGACCCCCCCCCAGCCTCTGAGCGGTTTCTATGGTTATTAAATCTTATCTGTAAGCAACTGTACTTTGCATGCAACACACTCTTGCTGGGGGAGGAATGCTGTTCTCCAGGTTTGGCACTTCTCTCTGTACTCACACGCACGCACTCACGCACTCACGCACGCACGCACTCACGCACTCACGCACACGCACACGCACACTCACACTCACACTCACACTCACACTCACACTCACACACAGTTACCTGTGTAACAGCACCTGCTGAATGCATGCCTTTTAAACGTAAGGTGATGTAAATATTTCTGAGAGGACGCTGAAATAAATAAATCTACACGTATGCTGACATAAAAAGAGCGCTTGGATTCTACTGGACCATCGTATGGATCTGATCACGTCAGGGAATTTTAAACAAGTTTAATAACATAAGCTGCTCATGGCAGGGATTCAAAGATCAAGGGATTTTCAAAGAACCTCAAGGATGAATTTCTTTATGTTTCCAATGAACTTAATTGTAAATATATTAAATTGTTCAAGCAGCCATTTTGTCATTTTAGTAGACAGGCACACTGAGCTCAGAATAGTTAGGGTTGCACAGAATAAGTACAGGCCTGGAGAAAAGGGGTTCTTTGTGAAATTTAAAAACCAACAGAAAGTGTTTTCCAAGCACCCAAGGGAACCCGGTATAGATTCTCAGGGTAATGAAACATCTGTAATCAAGGCAGGTGCTGACAGAACAGCAGGGATGGCTGGAAGTGAAACAGGCCGCACACTGCAAATCTCCACACAGTAGCTCAGAGAGAGACGGGTGGGACAGGTAGAGCTCAGACAGGGACGGGTGGGACAGGTAGAGCTCAGACAGGGACGGGTGGGACAGGTAGCGCTCAGACAGGGACGGGTGGGACAGGTAGCGCTCAGACAGGGACGGGTGGGACAGGTAGAGCTCAGACAGGGACGGGTGGGACAGGTAGAGCTCAGAGAGGTACGGGTGGGACAGGTAGAGCTCAGACAGGGACGGGTGGGACAGGTAGAGCTCAGACAGGGACGGTGGGACAGGTAGAGCTCAGACAGGGACGGGTAGAGCTCACAGAGGGACGGGTGGGACAGGTAGAGCTCAGAGAGGGACAGGTAGAGCTCAGAGAGGTACGGGTGGGACAGGTAGAGCTCAGACAGGGACGGGTGGGACAGGTAGAGCTCAGAGAGGGAGGGTGGGACAGGTAGAGCTCAGACAGGGAGGGTGGGACAGGTAGAGCTCAGACAGGGACAGGTGGGACAGGTAGAGCTCAGACAGGGACGGGTGGGACAGGTAGAGCTCAGACAGGGACGGGTGGGACAGGTAGAGCTCAGACAGGGACGGGTGGGACAGGTAGAGCTCAGAGAGGTACGGGTGGGACAGGTAGAGCTCAGACAGGGACGGGTGGGACAGGTAGAGCTCAGACAGGGACGGTGGGACAGGTAGACCACGCCTCGCGGCTCACCTGGGAACAGAAGGAGATCTCGCGGAAGCTCTTCTCCATCGCCACCTTCTTAGTGTCCGGGCTCACCAGGAAGATCTGAGACTTTCCCACCTGCAACCGAAAAGAAGTCACTTCTCATTCGATGAGGAGTAATGGAGGTCACAACCTGTGTCCCGATTCTGTCTGCTTTTTAAGGAACCTCTTCTCTTAATTTTGGGATAAAGCTGGCTTTCACCCATAATGCACTGCGGTCATGGACATGCAGCAGAAGCTGGATAATCCTGTCACTACAGCTCAATGCAAAGACCTGTAAGCAGGGAGTGCACATGTTTCTAAGCACGTTCATCTTAATGTCCTCTTTCTTTCCAGCTTCAACCCTAACCACCATTTTCTGAAGTGGGAACACACACAAGACATGGAACCAGTGCCCTGGGGGGCCCTGTCCCAGAACAACTGTCGTTACCCCCGTCCCAAACGAGTCACAGCCAGATGAGCACAAAAACGTGGCAGGCCTCCTCCTCTCTTACCACCGCAGTGAACAGTGCAGTCTGAGGACTCACTGCTATGCACAAAAGAGTGCCAAAAATGACACACCCCCCTCGCCCTTACAGTACCCATCACACGGGACAGAAGCCAAACAAAGGAAGAGACAGATAACAGAAGAAAAGAGCACAGAAAAGATGAACACAGGAGGAGGCGGGGTTAGGGTTACCGTGAAGAGCATGGTGTGGTTCTATAGGCTGACAGAGAGAGGGGGCGGGGTTAGGGGTACCGTGAAGAGCATGGTGTGGTTCTATAGGCTGACAGAGAGAGGCGGCGGGGTTAGGGGTACCGTGAAGAGCATGGTGTGGTTCTACAGGCTGACAGAGAGAGGGGGCGGGGTTAGGGGTACCGTAAAGAGCATGGTGCGGTTCTATAGGCTGACAGAGAGAGGGGGCGGGGTTAGGGGTACCGTAAAGAGCATGGTGCGGTTCTCCTGGATGCTGGTGGGCTGCACTGCGCTGCTGCCCTGCTTGTGCAGTTCGGGGGACACCCCGTTCTCATCCAGCGCCTGCAGCGAGGGGAAGCTGGGGTCCCGGCGGAAGAACACCGTCTTCAGGCCCCCGGCCCCCACACCGGCCCCAACCCCGGCCCCCGCGTCGCCCGCTGCGTCCTGGGCCCCGTTGGCAGACGGCTGGGGGAACAGGGCACGCTTCAGCTGGGCGACTGCGCTGGCCGAGGCCCCCGCCTGGCCCCCCCCGCCGGCGTGCCGGAACTTGAGGACACACTCGTCGATGAGGGCGGGGGGCGCGTTCCGCTGCGCCACGCACACCCGCCCGCAGAACAGCACCTCAAACTTCTTGGCGAAGGCGGCGGCAGCGGCGGCATCATCCTCGGGGGCCCCCCCGTCCGGGGGGCGGGGCCCTGGGGCCTCCTCCTGCCGCGCTGAGGTCTTCCCAGCCTGCCGCAGTGTGCTGATGATCTCAGGGACCTGCAGGGGGCGCCAGAGAGCAGGGACAGGGCGGTGGGTCAATCCATGATGTTCGCGCACAAAAAAAAAACAGTAATATCAGGAAGCGGAGGAAAAAGCTGAACTAATCCCTGTGCTTGTTCTCCTGTCTGCTGTAATAAATCCCAGGCTTGCCTCGGGTTATTCCTGGATTTACTTTTCCCAGACAACCTCCGCTAATCTGCTATTAGACTCTGGCCTACTTGTTGAATTAGAAACTGCAAGGCAAACCTGCATTAACAATGGGACTGGAGAAACACCATGAATATTGCTATAGCCACAGATATCACATTGCTCAGACAGGATATCACATCACAATGGCCAGGCATCTAAACAGCTCAGTCCATTCTCACTGCCTTGTACTGATGCTTAACTAGCTTTCCTATACACCAAAACCCAAACTAGCTTTTGCCACCCACTCACAAACAAAATGTTTAAATATTTAAACCAAACTTTTTTGATGTCATCCCAACGATTGGCTAGCCACTCTTTGATCTTTTTCCCTACTCGGCTGACCCGCTAAAGTCGGACGATTGACATTTCTCATGACTTTGAATTAAACAGTTAAAACTCCCTCTCGATTTTCAGCATTTTATTACACTGAAAACCTTGAGGCAGAAGACCGAGAGGGGAATTAAAATACTGAGTTAGAACTTCAGTCCACAGAAGAGGAACTGAAATCTCAGCCCCCAGGCTAATTCAATATGAAGAGCAGTCAGAGTGTGAGGAGCAGCCTTTATGTGCGCTGGAGCCACTGCCTCTTCCAGAGAGAGACCAGGCACAAGGCCGAATGGATATTACATCACAACCACTGGAACACCTCAAACTCCACAAACACCTCAAACACCACAAACACCTCAAACTCCACAAACACCTCATACTCCACAAACACCTCAAACTCCACAAACACCTCAAACACCACAAACACCTCAAACTCCACAAACACCTCAAACTCCACAAACACCTCAAACGGCACAAACACCTCAAACGCCACAAACACCTCAAACTCCACAAACACCTCAAACTCCACAAATGCCACAAACGCCACAAACGCCACAAGCACCTCAAATTCCACAAACGGCACAAACTCCACAAACACCTCAAACGGCACAAACACCTCAAACGCCACAAACACCTCAAACTCCACAAACACCTCAAACGCCACAAACACCTCAAACGGCACAAACAACACAAACACCTCAAACACCACAAATGCCACAAACAACACAAACACCTCAAACTCCACAAACTCCACAAACACCACAAACGCCACAAACTCCACAAACACAAATGGCACAAACGGCACAAACTCCACTAAGGCCACAAACTCCATTCACAGCCATCCTGGCACTGAGGCGAGGAAAGCCTCCAGTCACCCAGCATGGAGTGGCAGTGCCAGGCCTTGAGAGCTTATTGCCATTATACTCTGCTGCCTGCTGTTCTGACACCAAACAGGGACTATGATGAACTGATGGAACACATGAGTGTGTACACATGAGATCTGACTGCAGGGCCTGCATCCTGTAGAGGCTGAAAGGCCTGAACTCCATCCTGGCTACACACACATTCCTCCCAGTGGCTGTCATGAGCACTCATGCCATTAAACCCTGACGCAACTAACAAAGGCATGTCAACATGTCTGATTTTGGCTATTTTGTGGCCATGCCCCTTTTTTACGAAATAAAAAAATGGCAAAACAACCAAAAACTTGAAAACTAACAGAAGCATTTTATTTGAGTCAAACCGGTTGGAAAATCAGCAGATTCAAAGTGAAAATGGAACCTAACACTTCAGAAATACCCGGTATCTCAACTGCACCCCGCTCAAAATGCAACTGCCGCTACAGTGTGCATGGATTTACTGAGATGGAATGTGATCGGTCATAACAGCAACTGTTACTGTGAAGATAAACACTGAAAGAGGCGGGGCTTTGAAAGAGAGCAGATATCTGCCTGCACGAGACAGACAGAATAGGAACTTCAGTGGAGAAACATACAACTACTGCATCAATTATTAAAATGAGATCACATTCAACAGGCATTTCCTATAAATCAGAAGTCTCTGTGACCGTACTTCACCTGGATGAACGGGGATCAAACCCCTAGAAAAACAGGCCCCTTTGGCCTACTGTATCAGGAAAAGGAGAACAGAAAATCAACATTGGTCTGAGAAAAAAGAATAAAAACATATTTTGAATTAAAATTTGTCTGTTACAGGAAGAGGGAAGCACGAAGGATCAACCAAAAAAACCCGGTTCCTTTCCACTGCCTTTGTCAACCGAGACTTAAAACATTTGGGCTATTTCCTCGAGTGCACGTGATGTTTTTATCCTCAAGGGCACAGCCTCTGGAAGCACACGGTTCTCCACTCGTGGCTAACTGGCAGTGCGCTGCCATAAAGGTTTAATATTCACCTGCCTTACATGATACATTAAGCTTTCCCACACAGAGGAGCACAAACTGCCAGGAAGCATCACAGAAGCAGAAGGGCGTCGTCTGTCACTGTGGAAACTCATCTACAGGCCGAGTCCAGCAGGAAGGCCTCAGTCTGCCCATAACATTACATTACATTACAGGCATTTAGCAGATGCTCTTATCCAGAGCGACTTACACAACTTTTTTTTTTTACATAGCATTTTACATTGTATCCATTTATACAGCTGGACATATACTGAAGCAACTCAGGTTAAGTACCTTGCTCAAGGGTACAACAGCAGTGTCCTACCCCGGAATCGAACCTGCAACCTTTCGGTTACAAGTCCAGTTCCTTAACCACTGTGCTACACTCCGTCCTTTAACAACCTTCCACACACTCTATCCCTAACCCTCCCTCACACCCACTCCCTAACACCCGTACACCCTAACCCACACACCCGCTCCCACACACCCACACACCCTACCCTACCCACACACCCACTCCCAAAGACCCCAACCCTCCCACACACCCGCTCCCTAACACCCACATACCTCCGCTCCCACAGACCCCAACTCCCCCTCACACCCGCTCCCTAACACCCACACACCCTAACCCACACACTCGCTCCCAAAGACCCTAACCCTCCCACACACCCGCTCCCCAACACCCACACACCTTCGCTCCCACAGACCCTAACGCTCCCTCACACCCTAACCCTCCCTCACACCCGCTCCCTAACACCCACACACCCTAACCCACACACCCGCTCCCACACACCCACTCCCAAAGACCCCAACCCTCCCATACACCCGCTCCCCAACACCCACACACCTCCGCTCCCACAGACCCTAACCCTCCCACACACCCGCTCCCTAACACCCACACACCCGAACCCACACACTCGCTCCCAAAGACCCTAACCCTCCCACACACCCTCTCCCACACACTCGCTCCACCACACACCCACACACCCTAACCCACACACTCTCTCCCACACCCCCGCTCCCTCACACCCTCCACTCTTCCATCATCCAGCATAACAGGCCTGTGGACCTTTCCCTCAGATTTGCTACACATCCCCAGGCATTCCCGTAAACACAGTTCAGCAGGTACGGAAACATTCAGCCTCCCAGCGGCCTGACGAAGCCTGTCTGTTTACAGCTCCTCAGTGGAGTAATAAAACAAGCGGGAAATATTTCAGCAGAAAGGACAGAAGGCTGGACTCCAGTAAAGCTCAGAGATCTACGACAGAAATAAGAATCAGTCCTGGCCTGAGGGGCCGATTCCCTAAAACAAGCAGGATGACACGCCCCAGAACACACCCCTGGGTCCTGCAGAACACACCCCCAGAACACACCCCTGGGTCCTGCAGAACACACCCGGGGAGGGGCCTGAGGAACACACCCCTGGAGGGCCCTGAGGAACACACCCCCGGGGAGGGCCCTGAGGAACACACTCTTGGGGAGGGCCCTGAGGAACACACCCCCGGGGAGGGGCCTGAGGAACACACCCCCGGGGAGGGGCCTGAGGAACACACCCCCGGGGAGGGGCCTGAGGAACACACCCTTGGGGAGGAGCCTGAGGAACACACCCCTGGGGAGGGGCCTGAGGAACACACCCGTGGGGAGGAGCCTGAGGAACACACCCCTGAGGAGGGGCCTGAGGAACACACCCGTGGGGAGGAGCCTGAGGAACACACCCCCGGGGAGGGGCCTGAGGAACACACCCTAGGGGCCGGAGCTTTGGACGGGTGCCGATGGCGGGATTGTAGGACGATGGCGGTACGAGCCGTACAGACACCCCGGCGCTGGGCTATTCCAGAGGCAGGGTTTACTACCCCCTCCCCCCATGGGGTTTGGGGTGCGGGGGGGGGGGGGGAAGTGAGAGAGAACAATGTCTAATCTAATGTCTAATGCCCACAGAACACTGGGCAGTAAACACCACCCTGGACCGCCACATGACAAGCTTACTCCCGAATCAAATCAGCCTTCAGTCCAAATACATCTTAAATAAATACTCCTGAGAGCTGAGTCCCTGGGAACACACTGCTGCCCTGGCCAGAGCTCGGCTGCTCGTACCGATCCACATTAACCGCTGAACAGAACCAGGCCCGCTCCACGGTACCAGGCCCGCTCCTCAGACCCAGTTTATACACTGAAAATGAGTTGAAAGTCACACTGAATGTGGAACACTTAAGAAATATTCACACACACACACACACACTCACTCACACACACTCACACACACCATATCACAGCACTACAGTAAGATACACACACACACAGCACCATATCACAGCACTACAGTAATATTCACACACACACACACACACACACACACTCACACTCACACACACAGCACCATATCACAGCACTACAGTAAGATTCACACACACACACACACACACCACATCACAGCACTACAGTAAGATTCACACACACACACACACACACACACACAGCACCATATCACAGCACTACAGTAATATTCACACACACACCACCATATCACAGCACTACAGTAATATTCACACACACAGCACCATATCACAGCACTACAGTAAGATTCACACACACACACACACACCACATCACAGCACTACAGTAATATTCACACACACAGCACCATATCACAGCACTACAGTAAGATTCACACACACACACACACACAGCACCATATCACAGCACTACAGTAATATTCACACACACACACACACACACACACACCACATCACAGCACTACAGTAAGATTCACACACACACACACACACTCACACACACAGCACCATATCACAGCACTACAGTAAGATTCACACACACACACACACACACACAGTGCACAGCTCACACATAAACACTGGGGCACAAAGCCAAGTGACTCACTGCTTAAGGACAACTGGCTCATGGTCATGTTGTTACAGTAAACTCAGAACTACCAGACAAAAGGGAGAAACAATCAGACCCACTCCCACAATTACACACACACACACACACACACACACACACACACACACACGCACCCTCACACAATCACACACACACACCCTCACACACTCACACAATGACACACACACACACACGCACGCACCCTCACACACTCACACACAATCACACACACACACACACAGCTGAGGGGGCTGTGCACCAGCTCCCAGGACAGTTTAGCCCGTTAGCCCATGTTACGGTTGCTCTCAAGCCCCCGCAAACATAGCACGTTAGCGCACTGGCCCACACAAGGATGCCAGAGGTTCAGAATGCGCCAATGCATCCAGCAGCCTGTGGAATCACAAACTTCTCCGAAAACACGCTCATATCCAAGGCCCGGTTTCAGCCCAACCTACAGAGCTGCTTTTGTATTTTTGCACACGGGGTGAGGGAGAGGGAGAGGGGGGAGGGGGGGGAGGAGGAGCAGAGTTTGAAATCTGCCAAGAACAAAAATAAACTTCAGATGCTGCCAAAATGTACGGCTGAGGTTTTAGAGGACGATTGGCTCGGAAAATGCTGGTTGGGGCCAGATAATGTGGGGAGGGGGACGCTGACGGAGATGAGAAATTATGAGGGGGGGGGGGGGGGAGACACCAAAAAGTTTGAAAAGGGGGACGCTTGTCCTCCAAGCCCTTCACAGGTGAGGTGAATGACTGTGAATCCCTTCAGCCTCAGACTGAGCCTAAATTAAGAGTGACTGTACTGGACATACCTGCAACTCAGGAGTCTGGTGAGGACAGGGTATTTACACCAACCCCCCATTCCCCCCCACCCCAGTCTAACAGGCCCCCAATATCACATCACTGACCTTTCAGCACTTATCCATTTAAACATGATACTAATCTCTACATTTGAATCATTGGACACTAAACACTCGACAGGCTAAGTTCTAGTGAGCAGGGAATATGATTTATGAGCAGTGTAAATAACGACAACATTGCAGTCAGTCTAACAGCCCATAATGTGAATACACTGTGCTCACCAGTGAGCAGGTGCTTGTGATGTTTAAACACCACTTCACTGCGTTACTACGTGTGTCAGTGAGAGGTAGGTAGGGAGAGTGTGTGTGTGTGTGTGCATGTAATTGTGAGTGTGTGTGTGTGTGTGCGTGTGTGCGTGGTTTCAGAGAGCGTATTTGCACACGCAGCCTCTCACTCTGCACTAACAGCACAGCCAGGTCAGCGGGATCAGGATCCTTCACAGTAACAGCACAGCCAGGTCAGCGGGATCAGGATCCTTCACAGTAACATGCACAGCCAGGTCAGCGGGATCAGGATCCTTCACAGTAACAGCACAGCCAGGTCAGTGGGATCAGGATCCTTCACAGTAACAGCACAGCTGGTTTGTCGGAGCGAGGGCGGCGGGGATGGGAGCGGGGGGGGAGGGCGAAGCGGGATCCTGCTGTGGCTTGCCCGGGGAGCGCTCTACTCTGCCTTCCCTGCCCCACAGTAACCCCCCCCCCCCCCCAGCTCTGCTGCACTAACTGCAGCGTGTGCTCAAGGCTTCCAGGAAGAACACAATCTGATTCAGGTTCAGACACCCCACCATGTCTCCTTGCCTGGGTCGTTTCTGATAAACAGGAAAATAACTGCCAATGGATTTTGCTCTTATCTTGCATTTGGATTTTACACATTTCACATCTTAAAGACTTACAGTACCTCTATTACAAAAATACACAGGCCTGTTCAATACCGTTTGTCAAACCTTCATATGATTTGTGGTCTGGCTCTGATCAAGTCAAATGCTGAGGTGGTTCCAAGAGGCACAAAAAGTTACAAAAGTTACCTAAATCACCCACAAATGCACAGGTCTGCAGCTCACAGCTCGCCGGACGGACGGAACGGGGAATGGTGGTGTGTGAGCCTTCAGTCTCTACAGGACTCAGTCTCACTCACCACCACAGACCGAATGAAGAGGAGGCTTTTTGGAATGTTCTAAGTCAGCGTTCTAGAACACTGCATTCAGTCACCAGTATTGATTGTGACATCAGCATTAGAATGTTCAGTCAAGAACATTCTAATCGCATATTTGTGACCTCACAGCTGAAGGGCTAAACTGGCTAACCATGAGCAGCTGAATGCTCCACAGCAGCGGCTCTCCTAGCAGCGAACATCAGGAGCTTAAAGAGCAGGAACTCAGAGCGGCAAACATCAGGAGCTTAAAGAGCAGGAACTCAGAGCGGTGAACATCAGGAGCTTAAAGAGCAGGAACTCAGAGCGGTGAACATCAGGAGCTCAAAGAGCGGGAACTCAGAGCGGGAGCTCAGAGCGGGAACTCAAAGCGGGAACTCAGAGTGGCCAGTCCTGCTCGGCCACAGAGACACCGAGAAAGAAATTAATGAGTTACCTGTGTGATAAACTGCTTTAATTTAATTAAGTACAGTACTAAGGGCTAATAAACCCTGGCATAGGCAAGCTGTCAGGTGATCCATCAACAAGCTCTACACTGACGCAGACCAGGAATGGTGTCACCACGCCAGCGACCTCAGCCCTGTCTGAAACATGAGGGTGAAGGCGACTTCCCTGTCAACCCAAATACACCAGCAAAGGGCCAGACAGGGCCAGACAGGGCAGTTAAGTCCCAGCTCCTATTAGGGGACTCCATACCACCCCCTGTACCGAAGAAGGAGGTTCTAGAAGGTTCCGTGGCCCTGCAGCCGGAACGTATCATGCTTTGTGCGCTGAGGATCAGCCGAAGCAAGTATCACATCACCCTGATAAGCGTTCATATCAATGCACAGGCCCTGAGGTGGAGCAGAGCAACTGCACTGCGAACACGGAACAATACACATCCAAATGTATTTCACAGTATTTCAAACAGCGAAAACCACACAAACCACACAGAGGTTCACACCGTGAGGCACACACAGCTCTAAGCGCCTGGTTGGTCACAACATGCACACCAGATCCAAAAATAAAACTGTCCTGCAGTGTGTCTGCTTATCCACACCATGTTATCGGCCTGGTGTGATAAGAAGAGCAAATACAATCAGCTGTGCTTCAGTCACAAGGCATAAGTGATTAGTGTCAATCATACACCGTTTCATGAAAATAAACATTAGGAATCAAAGCATCAGTTCAGCTGTAAGTTTATTGCACTCAGAGCAGAATTTAAGTGGAACACTCCACATACCTACACAGCAGTGAGAGTGGCAGACTTCAGTGTGTTCCCACAGTCAAGCAAACTGACCAGCTTCTGTACACAAATCCGCTAAAAGGACAACATATAAAAATGCCTCAGCATAGCATATAGCATAGCATAGCCGATAAGCAACCGGACGTAATAACCCAACAGCATCTCCACCCCCCCCCCCCTGCAGTCAGCAGTGTTCAGACATCAGCTGCAGTTCTGAGCCAGGAAACAGTCAGAAAGGCAGAGTGTCTACGCCAGGAAATGGCTTTATGTTTCTAGACCTTTCTCCCAGTTCTCCACGCCAGCCTGAGTGATAAAGCGCCACTGCAGTCCAGCCCCACGGCGGCTGCGTCCGCCATCGATGCAGCACAGTGCTCTGAAGCGTGGACGTAACTGCAGCACTGATGCAGCTGGTGCGGTCACATCGCAGGTCCCCAACTGACCACAGGGGTCAGTCTTGAGCAATACAACAGGGGTCTCCCGGGTAAACAAAATTCTCTCGCCCACCCTGCTTAGTGCCACTACGGACCATCAAGCATCAGCTGCAACAAGGGACTCCTGTGTGTTCAGCACAGCCGGATCCAAACGCGTCAGCGCATTCTGCACAAGGGCCCCAACAGGACCCCTCATACCCCCACTCCCACTCCCAACAGTGAGGGGCCCCACTCCCACTCTCAACAGTGAGGGGCCCCACTGCTGACAGTGAGGGGCCCCACTCCCCATTCCTAACAGTGAGGGGCCCCACTCCCACTCCCAACAGTGAGGGGCCCCACTCCCACTCTCAACAGTGAGGGGCCCCACTCCCACTCTCAACAGTGAGGGGCCCCACTCCCACTCCCAACAGTGAGGGGCCCCACTCCCACTCCCAACAGTGAGGGGCCCCACTCCCACTCCCAACAGTGAGGGGCCCCACTCCCACTCCCAAGAGTGTGCCCCACACAGGGGCCCCAAACGATAGAGGTCCCACCCAAACCTGACCCCACACAGACGTATACTGGATCCGAGGGACCCGACCTTACACACACGCGTCCCAGAGCGGCGGCCTGAGGGCTGGCCTCGGCACCAATGGGACATGGGTTCGAGAGCTGGTTAAGAGAGGAACACAATGACAATTCTGCTCTCTGCCAATAAGAACAGGGCATCAAAACGTCATAAACCAACATGGGTCTTCACAGGAACTCTAGCAGATATGAACAGGCCAAAACACGCCAGAAACACAGGATGCATTTTGCAGATCCTCATACTGACTGGCAACAACTTCAAAGCTCTGGCTGTCTAAACAGCGACTGGCTGACAGTTAGCTGAGGCTCGTACGGTTCCACAGAGAAACAGACCATCACACGCAGAGGGACCTCTGCAGTCCACACACTCCACAGTCAGGCACTCAAAGAGTTAAACCAGACAGACTGTGAGTCTGAAGGACCCTGACAGCCAGACTGAGACGGCCACTTTCAGACACCGACAAACGGGCTCGCGTTCCTTACTGCTGAAGCCACTCTCCTCTCTCACTGGTATTAAAGGAAGGAGAAGCACACCGTGCACCTCTCAGGTAATGCGCCTGAGCACACAGTCAGGCTTTGTTCTGGCTCAGTTACCCCCCCTCAGCGGCCGGCGAGGGGGCACGGACACAAGCAGCACTCCGCTCTCCCCCCTCCCCCCAGGACCCGCTCCAGTCAGGGAGGAAGTGAGCGCTCCAGTGCCGTGTGACAGAGAGAGAGGGTCCTGAGACAGAGAGAAGAGAGAGAATGAAAGAGAGGGAGGGAGGGAGGGGAGCGTGGGTCCTGACTCACCTTAGCCACCCAGCTGAAGAGCGGCGCCATGTCCCAGCCCAGAGGCCTCCCCTCTTTAAACTCCTCCAGATCGCTCCTGTCCTCCGTCTCCTGCCCTTCACATCTACACTCTCACTCCGATCAGATCTCTCTCTTTCTACCTCCCTCACTCTCTCCTTCACTTCACATCTACACTCTCCCTCTCTTTCACTACACATCTACACTCTCCCTCTCTCTCTCTCTCCGTCTCCTGCCCTTCACATCTAAACTCTCTCTCTGAACCGATCTCTCTCTCTCTCTCTCTCTCTCTCTCTCTCTCTCTCTCTCTCTCTCTCTCTCTCTCTCTCTCTCTCTCCTCTGTAGCAGTGCTGGAGGAGGTGCCTGCTTGCAGGCAGTGAGGAGGAGTGCTGGAAGTTTTCAGCTCCTGTTTTTCCTGGGGACAGGGTGCTGGCGCGGGATTGGGCGTGGGCTGCTGTAGCTCCGCCCCTCCCTGGTCTCCAGCCCGCGCACTTCATTCGTCTCGCCGCTCCCATGAGCAGCCACAGCGGCCTGCTGATGATGTCATCGCAGGAGCTCCTCTACGCCCCCCCCCCCTTTGCTTTCCCCACCCCTCTTTCCACTTCCTCCCTCGCTCTCTCACTCCCTGTTCTCAGGCCTTCGGGGGCCGATCGTAGGCTGCGGAAGGTGGGGTTTATTGTGGGGGGGGTTGGGGGGGGGTGGAGGCATGCAGTCTGAGATGCTAGTGCCCCCGCCCCTGCTCGGGGAGTGACGAAGCGCGCGGATACACAGACACGCTTCACACCGCTACGCCAGTCATACAGGAAGTGCAGAAGTTTGCTCAGGGACTCGACCAGAGAAAGTGCCCGTTCAGCCGAGGGGGGGGGGGGGGGGGGCACAAACACACACTGCTGGCTTGTAAAGTGTGAAAAGTTCTTGTTTAGGAGCAGAAACAAACAAAAAACACATTTCCAATTGAGCAGCGTACACATACTCACACACTCACACACATACACACAGAACGCTTACACTCACTCACTCACACACACTCACACACTCACACACACACACACACACACACACACACACTCACACACACTCACACTCACACACACTCACACACACACTCACGCACTCACACACACACACACACACACACACACACACACACACACACACACACACACACAGACACACACACACTCACTCACACTCACTCACACACACACGCACTCACACACACACACACAGACACACACAAAGAACGCTTACACTCACTCACACTCACACATACACACTTATACTCACACACACACACGCACTCACACACACACTCACTCACTCACACACACTTACACTCCCACACACACAGACACACACACACTCACTCACACACACACACACACACACACACACGCACTCACACACACACACACACACACACACACGCACTCACACACACACTCACTCACTCACTCATACACACACACACACACACACACACACACTCACACACACAAGTTAGGCAGCAGGGGTGTTGGTAGGTCCAGTTTAAGCAGGCTGGGGGTGACTCAGTCCAGCAGCATCATGTCTCTATTCCTCATTTCACACTCTGCTGTTTCTAAAGAGCTTGGAACAGGAAAACTGGAGCAATCTGAATATTTTTCATCAAGTCACATTGACAAGATGGTGGTCGAAAATTAAGATTGGCTGCAGGGAGGATTAAAGAATATCTAGACTTAAAAAGTCCACAAGTAAATTAAAGTCATGAAATTAGCTAAATTAGTTTTTGTAACACCACAGAATGTAGCATAAAGTGTATTTACTGCCTTGTAAAAATGTGACTGTTTAACCCTACAGGCAGCCAGAGCAGAAGCACGCTAACGAGCTGGGCTAATATTGTGAATCCATAAAAAGGAGTACGCTATGAACTGCTAAGATGATGACTGAGAAACTCCCAGACCAGGCTAATTTCCCATGTAGCCCGAGTTTGATATTTGCCTGTTCACTGTCATGGGTCAGAAGGCAGGGTCTAAGTTCAAAGGTTGCAGAATGAATCAGAGACTGATTGGGCACCAAGCAAACAGACTGAAGACTGAGAGGGCAGAGCAAGCAGGTCAGGACGCTGACGTCAGCTCTGTGGAACTGCATGTTTATCCCCCAACCAGCACTCCCCCTCCAAAACCAGCACACAGTTTGAAATCAACACGTCAGTCCTTTCAGGAATATGTTCTGCATTCACAGAGCTGTGCTCACACAAAAACCAAAAGGCACATCACATTTAAGACATTACATTTTACACAAAAACACTCACGTACGACACGTCACCTTTAGGACATTATATTTTATAGAGAAATGTACCTGTATGACATCACATTTACATTACAGCCGCTCTTACTCAAAGTGACGTACACAGTTCACTTTCCTCACATGAAATCCCTTTACACAGCAGGACATTCACCAGAGCAATAAGGGACAAGCACCTTACTCAAGGGCACAACGCCAGTGCCACATCAGGGAATCGAACCTGCAACCTCTGAGTTACAAGCCCAGATCCTTAACCATTATACTACACTGCCACCCATTACAGTCACAGTCAGGCAGAGCTAAAAAGGCCAGTCAGCAAACCGGGTTTAATGTGCCAGGACTCTGGCCCCATAAGCGTGACGGTCTGGGGACACAATACCAGGAAGAGCTGAAGGAGGAAGAGGAATCCTTCCCAGTTCTGCTGACTCTGGAGAAAAAGAGACCCAGTTCCCCTCCTGTCAGGTTTCCTGCCCTGCTGCCATCTGAAGGAAACAGGGCCTGGGGGAATGGGGGGAATGGGGGCATGGGGGGAACGGGGGAATGGGGGAATGGGGGGGAACGGGGGGAACGGGGGGGAACGGGGGGAACGGGGGAATGGGGGGGAACGGGGGAATGGGGGAATGGGGGGGAACGGGGGAATGGGGGAATGGGGGGGAACGGGGGGAACGGGGGACCGGGGGAACAGGGGAATGGGGGGAACAAGGGAATGGGGGGAATGGGGGCCTGGGGGGAACAGGGGAAAGGGGGGAATGGGGGGGACCGGGGGAACAGGGGCCTGGGGGAACAGGGGAATGGGGGGAATGGGGGGAACGGGGGTCTGGGGGGAACGGGGGCCTGGGGGGAATGGGGGCCCAGGGGGAATGGGGGCCTGGGGGCTCTGTAGCACATCACCCGCTGCAGCCACCATTCTGGCTCCGGGAGCTCACTGTCGTGTTTATCTGTGCGGCGGTCATGAGAGTCACATGATGCGCGGCAGGCCAAGGCAGAGGCATGTGACCATAGCAGGCCCGCCCCCCCCCAGCGGGAAATAGCACAGCCACAGCCCTGCTCTGATTCAGCCTGCAGATTTACAGCTGTAAAGACCGAACACAGGCCAAACGTTCAGAACTAAAGGTGCTCCATGTTTAACAGGCAATGCAGACAAAGGAAACGCCTAAAACACACAAACCCCCAAGGAGACAGTGTGCTGTTTAAAATTATTTCAGACTAATAAACAAAAATATCTTCTGAATTATGCAGGATTGTATTAATCACGCCTTTTAGGGAGCCCCCACCCCCAGTTCAGTGTGGTTTCCTAAACCCGACTGAAAACCACAGAGCACCCATTCACAGAAATCTGAACTGGAAGAACATATTCCTGAACCCTGTTCTCAGACTGAACACAGAATAACCGCTGACTTTCCGTAAGGTGCCACCGGGACCACTTCAGCCTTCTCTCTGTCAGGACAAACGCTTTCCGCTCTTTTGTTCAAGGGTTTCAATTCCATGCGGCAGGCTTTCATGCAAAAGGCACTTAGGGACATTCTCAAAACAACAATCAGATTCACTACAGGGAGTTCACACAGCAGGACTGGTGAACAGAAACATCACAACCCCAACGTAAGGTCACTAAGCACTGCTGGAGCACCGGCCATCACAGGCCGAACCCCCACCAGCACTGCTGGAGCTGCCGATTGGATCTCACACTCTGAATACAGGAAGAGACACACTCATCCCTTTCCCAACTGGAGCCTTGCATCACGCACTAAAATAATAAATTACCAAAAAACCCCAAAACAAAACAAGAAGTATTTTTATGACAACAGCACAGCCATTTTGTATATTTTAATACTAAGTATTATTATTATAATTATGACCCTGACCTAGACTGAGCAGTTTGAGAATGGATGGAAGGATGGATTATAATAATTTTCCAGATCTTCGGATCTGGGAAGCCTCAAGTTAGGATTTGTTTGGGATTTGCGTGTCTGAGCTGAAATTTAAGGATACATCATTCTGCATTTTCCATTTTTGGCCAAACAAAATTAGGGCTGATTTTTAAATGGTAAATGCGCTGCATTTATATAGCGCTTTTATCCACAGTGCTTTACAATTGATGCCTCTCATTCACCAGAGCAGTTAGGGGTTAGGTGTCTTGCTCAGGGACACTTTGACATGCCCAGGGCGGGGATCGAACTGGCAACACTCTGACTGCCAGACAACCGCTCTTATCTCCTCCTTTTTATTATTTGGTTGACAATACCTGACACATGAATTAAGTGTAAATAAGTGTCTGTGAAAGAGGGGTGACTGTTGAGGGCCTGTTCCCCCAGCGACAGCGTTTCAGGGGGTTGAACTGGAACTCTGAGGGAGGGGCCCTGTCAGTGATGGGCAGCGGGGGCGGAGTCAGGCTGCCTCCACAGATCAGTGACAGATCCTTCATCACTGACTGGCCCAGAGCCAGTCCAGCCTACTTCCCCCACACTACCACAGGTGGCACGCATTCCATATAAACTTCAGGTGAACCCCTTTCAACTTCCTTGCACCTACAGCAGCAAGCACCTGTTCACTATCTGCCTAAATATTTCATCCCAATCTGCATGTTTCTAAAATACTTTCTGGTGCAACACTATAGCAGAAAGACTTTTCTGTGTTCAAATGAAATCATTGCTAAAATAATGAATGATGACAATGTAATATATTCTAATACTTTTAACTCAGAAGTCTGAACCACTGCAAATATATATCCGGTAACAGTAAAACCACCCAAAGCTTAGCAGTCAAACACCTTTTAAGTTTCCAAATTTCTCAAAGAAATGAACGCCTAGTGCTTAACGTGTGGTCTACAGTCAAACTTTAAGAACACAAGAAATAGAAGATGGCCATGTGTGATATGTATTTAGCCTGTATGTTAAGGGTAAATCCTCCATGTTTTTCCACTGCTTTGTTTGTTTTAACTTTCTCGGATAATAAAACAGCATGAAACAACTGCTTCCCAAGTTATTTTTCAACATCAAAGCCCCTGTGCATCAACAAATGTAAGCTACCATCAAATGCAGTAAAATAGGTTCGCTAGCCAAGTTATCGTTATATATATGTTGAATTAACCTGGTTTACCGAATCCGCGAAATGTAAACCGTGGTAAATTAGTTGCTAAAGTTACTACAATACGCAAGGTGCAACTTTCATACGGTACCGGTTAACGACAGCCAAATACAATACGCTGCTTTGGGCGTGCCAAACAGGTAGACAGCTAGCAGAACAGGGGAGCAAATGGTGGCATTCAACCAACAGACTAAAATGAATACTCTAAACTAACCACCGTTACTTGCCGTTTTTACATTACGTGAAAAACATTACGATAGAGGTTTTCTGAAGATAAGGGCTTATTGTTAAGTGACGAGTTTTGCTTGCTAACAAGCAAACTATCATTGCCTACATTAACGATAGCATGACAACTACATTACCTAGCTATTTAACTACCTTAGCTGCAAAAATGTGCCGTAAACTTACGTTATTAGTTAATTAGCTAAATGTAATGAATCGCTAAATAAAGTTAACGACTACTTTCAGCAACCCCACTGGCTAGCTAGCTTAGCCAGTCTTGTGCTGAACACGAAATTTAACCCAGTTAGCAAACATGATAAAACCACGTCAAGAAATAACCAACACATTTTAATTATTGTAATGTAAGTCACTCACTCCTTGTTGCTCTCTCTTGTCATCCCGTTTCAGCAAGTTCAACTTTTGCAGTCGTGCTTTCATTACCCCGACCCCTAACTTTCCCAAACCGCATGCAACTGCAATGTGCCGTATTGACGGCTTTCAATGGGAAAATGATCTCCTTCCTCTTGCCTTCCCCGCCGTTTCTAATCCAATAGCAAGACAATAAAACCGTAAATGCTCCAGTAAGTTTTAAGAGAGAAAAACAACTTTGCCCCCTACTGTAGCTTCTAAACCCCTTCAGTGTGAGCGGATTTGGTGAAATATTTCTGTTGAAGATAGCATCTGTCTTCTGGAACAATGTAAACAACATTTCCTGGCATTGACAAGATAATAAGGATTACTCTATGCCAGCACATGGCAGGCTACCCTACCACTGTATCTCTTCGTGAAAACTGTAATAGCACTTCGCTGGGAAACTCTAAATTTGCTTTGGCCTCATCTATCGAATAGTTACATTTTGATCTCCTCAAGATTTAAAGTTATTTATTAGTTAACTGCTGCCCATGGTTATACTGTAGCCTAAAACTACACGTACGTCTATAAAGTAGGCTACCATATTTACAGGTTGTCTATTTTAATCTTCTGTTCTCTCATTTTAAAAAAGTGTTATACATAATGGACAATGGACATACAGTAGCCTACAATAACAACGAAACTCCGTTTTTAGTTTGTATATTTAAGTGAATTGCTTTTAGACGCATATTTATGACTAGGATATGTGACTCCATAAAAATGTAGTTGTAGGTTATTTCAATTTTAAACAATTAAAACTGATGTTGTGTTTTTCTTTGCGTTGTATCCCCATTTCTCACGGAGCCCATATGGCGCAACCTTTTGAAAACGGAATACTGAACAAAATACTGCAGGCTCACTGTACCACCTAGTGGCGCAAACATAAAACAATCAGAAAAAATGCCCTAAAGCAGGCGTATATAAAATATTTAGCATACACTTAATTGTTAACGTAAATAATAGACTAAATACGTTATTCTGACTCTTTTTTTTCTTTAAGTGAACAAGAACAAAATTTCTTGTTAGAGATGTATTTCCTCTGTATAAAATAGACAGCATACACTGGTAACAGATAAGGCATTCATTTTTGAACTTGTATTCACATAAAACAGTGAAATATGAAAGAGAAAAAATCGTTCAAGACTTTTTGAGGCAGCCACTGCAGTATTCACTACACCAAATCCATCTGAGTACCTTCTCATTCCAGTCGGCTAATTACATGGCCCCTTGGTACCAGGAGGGCAGCCAATCAGCTTTCTCTTTCTGAGAACTGCATTCTATATAATGCTGGAATTAAAGAGGGGGTAGACATTTTTCCTGATAAAAGGATGTTCAGCCATGGTGTTCTGAGGTTGAGAAAGAGTCAACAGTCCTTTCAGGCACCTGGGATGTGCTTCCTTGAGTCACCTGTGCCTGTGCCAGTGAGTCTGCACCAATGAGAGGCCTTATAGCTGTGACCTCATCTCTGTTATTGACTAAGCAAATGGGCGCACCCTGCGTTCAGCCCCAGTGAGCGCTCGGAGCAGAATCGCTAGGCTAGCCGCACGCAGAGACGCCAGCGCTGGTGTCAGACAAAGAACCACAATCTCTCACAGAAAGCAGGGACTTCTGGTTTTCTGCTCTGCGTCTGAAGCTTCCTGCAGAGTGGAGCTCCCACTGACCTGCTGACCTCCTGCTAGTGCTGCATCTACTGCACACTGCTGGGACTGACTCACAAAGACAGGAAGTGGTTCCTATGACAACTGTGCATTATTTCCTGTTTGAGAGCGCAAAGAAACACACTAATCCTTCATTTTGGGTATCACTCTATAGATGGATCATCAACCTACATTTGTAAAAGCCACAACTGACAAAAGCCACATAGACCTTCAGCATCTACAGCAGTATGATCCAAAGAGATCAGAGAATAAAAAACAGAAACAAAACTAGAAATCATTACAGACTACACACAGCCATGGGAAAAGATTACTTTGCTTCCTCAAAATAGGTCTCAGTCCCTCCTCTTGCACTGACTGTCCTGTTCAAATCAGAGAACAGCAGCACCCCCCCTGGAGAGAATCCTAGATCAAACCGAGCCTCCTTCGCTTTTGGACCCTATCAGCTGCACATGAAAAGAAGCCCCAGTTCTCACATTATGTGCACCATTAGGAAATACAGCATGAACGCCCCACAGCAGTGAAGCACAGCTATGAACCAGCTCCGCAGGTGCACTGCCTGTACTTTGCCTACTGACAGTGCTAATCTGACCAATCAGCAGCCAGAAACACCACATCAGCTGCATTCAAGGTGTAGACTTTACTCAGTAGCGATACTGGATTACAAGCGTTAAACCTAAATGCTTCTGCAGGATGGAGCTGCTGAAGATGACCTCATCGGTGAACTCCAGCTGTCGCCAGGGAGACGGGCCTTTGGTGTCTCCTGCCGCGCTCTATAAGGGTGACCCCCCAGGCACCTGCGGTCTGTGTCTGTCAGTTCTGGATGAAGAGCAGCCCTCCAGCGCAGGCAGAGCACTGCTCACCTGCCGGACTGCTGAGTGACTGGGAGCAGCAGCTGGTAGCGCAAGCGTGCTAGTGAACACACTTGCTAGTGAACACGTGTGCCAGTGAACACACGTGCCAGTGAACATGTGTGCTAGTGAACACACGTACCAGTGAACACGTGTGCCAGTGAACACACGTGCCAGTGAACATGTGTGCTAGTGAACACACGTACCAGTGAACACGTGTGCCAGTGAACACACGTGCCAGTGAACATGTGTGCTAGTGAACACACGTACCAGTGAACACGCGTGCCAGTGAACATGCATGCTAGCGAACATGAATGCTAGTGAACATGAATGCTAGCGAACATGAATGCTAGCGAACATGAATGCTAGTTTGTGTGGCTAGCCCACTCCTCTGTTCTTTTTTAACCCCTTAAGGTGTGAGGTCACAAATATGTGATTACATTACATTACATTATATTACATTTATTTGGCAGATGCTTTTATCCAAAGCGACGTACAAAAAGTGCATTTCATGGTCATAGACAACTACTAAACACAGGTTCAGTAAGATACAATACTTATTTTGTACAGCTATTTCTAGCCAAGAACACAGTTTAGTTCACACAGTGAACACTATTCAGACCTAACCTCTGCAAAGCCAACTATGTATGTAATGTAACTAGGCAGAAGAATAAGCTACAGTATTAGGACAAATACAAATTACCAAAAAGTGCTGGGATTGGGCAACATGTAACAAGTGTCATGAAAAAAAGGGGGGGGGGGGGGGGATTTAGAGTGAAATATACAGCGTGGTGGTGGTTAGTCCAGGTATAGTCTGAAGAGATGAGTCTTCAGGCCACGGCGGAAGATGGGTAGTGAGGGCCTAACGCACTGTATTAGGAACCAGCTCAGCTCTGCTGGCTTACACCACTCTGTGAAAAACAGCCTTTTTCTAAAATCTCCCTCTCTGAGCTGCTGGCTGGCTCTGAGGGACATTGACTGGGTCCCCCGGGGTTCATGCGGACCGCGTCCTTCGTACTAAAATAAAAAGGCCCATGAGGTATTACAGTATCCGGTGTCTCACAGCTGGACAGCCAAACAAACGCTGATGAGGTCACTCCCGCCGCTACACCCGGCTTTTTATAGCCGCGAAACTGAGACGGGTCAGACCGTAACCTTCTCCAGAGCGCCATGGCTACCCTCTCTTTACTCATCACTATCCCCCATCTTTATACCCCTCTCTCTCCCTTTATACCCTCTCTCTCTCCCTTTATACCCCTCTCTCTCCCTTTATACCCCTCTCTCTCTCCCCCTTTATACCCCTCTCTCCCCCTTTATACCCCTCTCTCCCCCTTTATACCCCTCTCTCTCCCTTTATACCCCTCTCTCTCTCCCCCTTTATACCCCTCTCTCCCCCTTTATACCCCTCTCTCCCCCTTTATACCCCTCTCTCTCCCTTTATACCCCTCTCTCTCCCTTTATACCCCTCTCTCTCCCTTTATACCCCTCTCTCTCCCTTTATACCCTCTCTCCCCCTTTATACCCCTCTCTCTCCCCTTATACCCCTCTCTCTCCCTTTATACCCTCTCTCTCTCCCTTTATACCCTCTCTCTACCCCTTTATACCCCTCTCTCCCCTTATACCCCTCTCTCTCCCTTTATACCCCTCTCTCTCCCTTTATACCCCTCTCTCTCCCTTTATACCCTCTCTCTCCCTTTATACCCCTCTCTCTCCCTTTATACCCCTCTCTCTTCCTTTATACCCTCTCTCTCCCTTTATACCCCTCTCTCCCCCATTCTCACACTTAAATTAAAAAACAGCTGTTGCCAAAAATGTATTCTCTCTCTCTCTCTCTCTCTCACATACAAATACATACACACACACACACACACACACACACACAGTCTTAGTTTGAAGGTTTGTGGATGCGAATCTGTGAATGTCTGTCCTGCCCTAACCCTGGACAGACAGGTGGACAGCAGGGTGAGGAGAGGAGAGGAAGGAGGGAGAGGAAAGGGGAGGAGTGGAGACCTGCGTCTCGCTGGAACTTCAGGTGGAGGAAACACCTGAGCAGCACAACTACTGTCCATCAGTAATGGCTGTGATGTCATCCACCTGGTATTCCACACACCAATCACCATAGCGGATATCCATCCGCCCCTCGCCCCCCCCAGGCACCGAACTGCAAACTCCAGTGAGCTGGGAGCAGGCGCAAGGCCTCACCTTGCGGTGGTCTTGGCAGCGGAACAGGTAGCAGGTGCAGCGGGTCTCCCCGCGGGCCTCCTCGCGGGTCAGGCAGCCGAAGTAGCTGGAGTCCTGGCTGTTGTGCAGCAGCTTGTGGACGCGGTGCGGCCGGTGCTGGAACAGCAGGGTGTGGTGCAGCGGGTCCCAGGGGCGCCCGGGTCTCGCGTCCAGGATACAGCGCACGGAGCGCGCAGAGACCAGCAGGCGGACCGGCTCGTTACAAGGGGCGGGCAGAGCGGGCGGGGCGGGCGGGGCGGGCGTGGGCGTGCGCCCACCGAGGAGCGCTCTGCCGCCGCGTCTCCGGATTTCGGCCACCACCCAGGGCAGCATGGCCATGGTGGTCAGCGGGTGCACAGGAAGTGAACCCACCAGGAGAAGGGCGTACTGGAATTCCACTTCCTCCTCCTCCTGTGGCCTGTCCTGCACCTTGAGCAGAGTTCTGTGGGCGGGGCTTCTGCCACCATTGTGGCTCTTGTCGGGCTGCTTCCTGGGTTTCACTTCAAAGTAAAGCCCCTCCATCCCCCATGGGATTCGACCTGGGGCAAGCAGACAGACATGCGTTCAGGAATAATTTATATATTACATTATAACCAGCCAGGATGTATCAGGTATACCTCAATATAGAGGACCCCAAAAGGACCCAATGTCATGCTTAGTTATCTGCTGATAAGCAGTTAGGCCAGTTTGGGAAATGACAGACTGTTGTAAGACCTACACCATTTGGCACTTTAGTCGGTCATATCCTTGGGCAATGAGGGGGGCAGTCTCGTTTTGCATTTGTTTTCATTTCTCAGAAGGTGAGCTTAATGACTTGGATCAGCTTCTCCGGGGCCCGGGTGGTCCTTGCTCATCCCATTCCCGCGTCTATCAACATATAAATAAATCAGCTCCACTTCTCGGGAACACAAGGTCAGGGCTCGCACGCGAACACGCGCTCGAGTTTCAACTCTGTTTACCGTTTGGCCACTGTGCGTAAAAATAGCGTAAGAATTATATTTTTAAATTTTCATGTCCATTTACAGTTGAACCGAAGCATTTACGTTATTAATGTGTACCCCATGTTCGAAACAAATTGAATGGTATGACAGGAAACGATAAAAAATATCAGGCTTTGTTCAAATATTGAACAGCACACATCTTTTCAAAAAGAAAAAAATAAATTTCAGTAAGTTAGTTCTATCGTTTTACCCAGTTGCCGACCCAATAGTAGAACGGGAAGAAGTCAATACAATAATGCACAATTCATCATAACTTTAAGTTGCGGGAAATCAACCCGTATTTCAAGGAAATAGCTGCTCTATGTCCCGACCGTCAGCGTCCCATGTGATGGCTTTGGTGAGTTCGATAACTCTAGAATATTATTATTTGCTTGTAATTAAAATGTTAACATTTTCTGTTAGATCTACGGGCTGCTGTTTCGGTGTACACATTGTCCATATTTGTGCGGAAAAACACTCTCGCACAAGACTTCATTCACATTCTGCTCTGTTTTCAGTTTTGTGCGTTATAACTTAAAGACTAAGTCTGTTGCACCAACAAGACAAGGTCACCTCGGTCTTCTTTTCTTCCCCTTCAGCTGAGTCTGAAATACGCAGGAACACTGAACATGAAGGGCAATCTGACCCTGACTCACCTACCCAGCGATTACAGTGGCTATATTGGAGTTTTCAAAGCAGGTTTTAAAAAAATTAATCTAAGTACAAACGATAAGAAATTGAACTCCTTTTGCTGTAGCATATGGTTACTCAGCGATCTTTTGAACACTTCCTTATAATGCTCCGGCTAGCATCCACAGACCTAACGTTACTCAAGTGAACATTTCGCAGACTTGCTGTGATACTTGAGCTATGTGAACTTCTTTTTAGCGACAGACTTTCGCTGAAATACATAGTTTATAGTCTTTGCACTACAGTCAACGGCCATGAGTACGATTCAAAAGGGAAAGGTTGGCCGAACTCAGTTTTAAGTGGTAGCCTACTTTTGAGGAAACCGATCTGCGAAGACAAAAAAAGTTGGCCACAGTATTCATTTAGCGAAAAAATGAATGAATAATTAACCAATGTAGCGTAGCTTATAATAGGCTATATCATGAAACAGTGTGAAGAATATTGCAGCATATATAGATGCAGCAGGCATGTGCGTTTTAATATTTGAATGCAGTCATGGCGATTAGACAGGTCCAGAGATTAAAACACCTCAACTAAAAATATTATTTTGGATGAATCGGAGGAGGACGTGCTTTTTTCCACGCTGTGGTGCCCGTTAGTGCCGTAGCCTACCTACCTTTGCGGATGCTGAGTATATTTTAACACCGCAGGGCTGGAACAAGGTTTACACTGGAAAAGTGCTTATTTGCTGTCAGCCCATGTTCTTCAGCTTCGATTCTTGACCAGATCGTCTGTTTTCCGGCATCGGATCTTAGGCTACCTGTAAGTTTACCACAATAACATAAAGATAGGTTCGGCTCCCATCATCTTTTGTAACGCTCCGGTCACATCCGAGCACTTCCTTTCTCGCGGTCTTTGAAGGCGTCAGCGCGTGTCTCACAACTTGCATTTACAGTTTCTGCTCCGACAGAAGCCAAAATGCAAACTGCAGCGGTAGCCTCTGAAATCTGCAGCGGGTGAATCCCTCCCTGCACTGTGAGGGGCGCTATAAGTAGCTGGCCGGAGACCCGCAGCTTATCTGCACAGAATATTGATGAATACATGCCGCATATAAGGATGTTAAGGAGCATGATGCATTTTGAGATTCACTTGAGAAATAAACCTGTTTAAATTAGTAACTGAACGCATAATGAATATCACCGTTCGCACAGCTGTACAAATTCACTTTTTACCACCACAAAATAATGGTGTAACATAGGTACAATGTAATGCACTTATCTAACTTGGGAAACAGTCATAAAACATTGTTTTCTGTGGATATAAACGACGACTTAGATATATCTGGAGTCTGGGAATTACAAATAACTCGATTGCTCCACCTGGTAGTTATGCAAAAGCATTATTTTTAAATAACAAAAATAAATAAATAAATAAAATACAAATTCGCTGCCATGTCAGCTAAAAACTGGCAGCGGAACTGGTCACTCGACTAAAGCCTTGTCCGTCGCACAGACGCTTTTCAGTTCCGGATTTCGCGCAGTGCCTTACCGTTCGATAAATACCATCCTTTTGCAACCACCTGTGACTGTTTGATATTTGCGTGGGAAGAAAGGCAATTCGGGTGAGTGACATTTACCAAACCGCCCCCCCCCCCCCCCCCCCGCCCCCCCGGCACGTGTACTTGAATTAATACGTTTAGACTTCACCCATGAGGACACATAAAAGAAAAAGAAAAAAATTCAGTGTAGTTCAGTGAACTTTATTCAAATCATAGAAAGCATTAAAGTGGAACCCTGAAGCAGATTTTCAAACGGAAAACAGTAAAACAAAGGCAGAACGATGGTATTGAGGTTTTCATCACTGTTGTGTATTAAACGGCTTTCCTCAGACTGCCGGTAATCGTGCTAAACCCGGTGGATATGCAGTGAGGGAACCGGTGGATACGCAGTGGAGAAACCAGTGGATATGCAGTGGGGAAACCAGTGGATATGCAGTGGGGAAACCGGTGGATATGCAATGGGGAAACCGGTGGATATGCAGTGGGGAAACCGGTGGATATGCAGTGGGGAAACCAGTGGCTATGCAGTGGGGAAACCAGTGGCTATGCAGTGGGGTAACCAGTGGATATGCAGTGGGGAAACCAGTGGATATGCAGTGGGGTAACCAGTGGATATGCAGTGGGGAAACCAGTGGATATGCAGTGGGGTAACCAGTGGCTATGCAGTGGGGTAACCAGTGGATATGCAGTGGGGTAACCAGTGGATATGCAGTGGGGAAACCAGTGGATATGCAGTGGGGAAATTCTTACAGCTCTGCAGCCTTTAGTGACAAAGACTGGCTTATAAAGTATAAACAAGATCTGTCTTTCGGTCAAACACACACACAGGTGCGTGTGCATACAACACACACACACAAAAAGCTGAGCTGTCAGGTCACATGACCCTGGCCACATTGTTCCTACAGCTGTAGTAATTACATTTGTGGACCGGGCCTGACAGGCGCAGTTAAAACGGCAGCCGTGCACTGGAGTAACAGAATGGCGAATGTTATTGTAACTCAATGAACTATCCCCCCACCACACTGGCAGTTCATCTCCAGTTATACAAGTCAGGGGGTGATGTTCATGAGGTACTGCAGCTAAGCAATGTTATTTAATACTATAGCTAAGGGGTATACTGTACTTTCAAGGAGCAGGAAGTATTTCTTATTTAAAAATCTAAATATTAGTGCGCTGCATTTTGATCTTGGCTTGGCTGCTACCCCATAAACTCTAATCCTTTTATGGATACTGATGCATAATTTGGGCAATATAAATGAAATGCTAAATAACAGCTCTGAGAAGGTGATCCAGTGAAAGTAGTGAATGCTTTCGTCCACACAGCTGCTGTGTGGTGGCAAGGTTAAGACTTCTACTGTGAGCGCTGCATAATTTGGAATGTTCCAAGTGTTGTAAAATGCCAAGTACATTATATTGTGGTAACAGGTGCAACTGTGGGTTTAGCATTTGGTCTCCTTCTCAATCCTAAGCAAAACATTGTCTCACTGAAAAAAATATTACATGGTACGCAAACATTTCAAGTCAGATACTGTTAAACCACAGTAAATGTGAAATGGTATGCCTCATATTCCATTTCTAAGTCTTGTGAAATTATTATTTTTGCTCCAACACATGATTTAAGCATTGTCAGAGGGGAACAAGGAGTCCTCAAAAGGAGATAGACTATATCTCAAATCATATACTGATCAGTGTTTACACACTTTGCGGTAGACTGTATCTGGGGGACAGAACGACAGACGCTTCAGACAGCACACAATGGGACTGAAGTGCAGCAATGACCCCATTTTAGTTGATATATCCTGCAATAAACTCTACTCTACTCTCCTTGGTCAGTCTGAATATAAATATGCTGTATGACTAAAGGCTCTACAAGAACCTCAAACATCACAGATTCTGGGTCATTCCGTTGAATAATACTTTGGCTAATATTTTAGAATTTGTAAATATATTAATCTTTTTACTATAATTTATATTTGATTATTCAAAGTGTACATACACATTTCATATGAAAACACTGCATCTAAATCAGTTTATGTGCTTTAGGGTTAGGCAATAGTGATGTTTGTGTCACACAGAAGCAGCTGCTGTGGCTGAATCTGAAGACTTGTTTGTTTTGCAGTTTAGCCTGAAGGGCACTGCAGGTATCTTCCATTCTGACAGCACTGGCAATAGATTTTTTATATTAAAAAACGTGAAATAAACTATTTACACAACTAACAACAAATTGTTGGAAGTGCATTTCAGGCAGACATTCACATTAGGAATGAGAAATTATTATGAAACATTTACCACAAAATAAAGCAGTATTTTTTTTTTGCTTTACACAAAATGCCGTGTGGTTTAAGTTTACCTCTCTCCAGCATGTTGGATTGAGCCAAACGGGACAGACACTAAGCAGCTTGCTGCTGACATACTGGCTAGGACTGTAAGGAAGCCGACACACAACAGATCAGTGGAAATCAGTCTTCTCACAAACGGGAATCTCATGAATGCAGTTTCTGTGGCGCTCACAAAAGCACTGAAAGCAGAGAGGCGTCTTCCCTTCTGTTTCCTGTGAGTAATGCAGCTGTTAACTGGGATCAGTCACCAGATAAATCCTGTCCCGCTAAATTAACCTGCATTTTGCAATTAAAAAACTCACTTTGACCACAGCTGCAAAGACACCTAATAAGAAGAATAACTGCATCATGCAACGTCTCGGGTAGATGTTTTTTAAGCAGTAGTTTAAGACAAAACCGTTTTGCCTTTTAAAAAAGAAACTGTAATAAGGAAGTCCCTGCTGGTCCTGTGGCTGGGCCTCTGCTCTCACACACACACACACACACACACACACACACACACACACACACACACACACACACGCACACGCACACGCACGCACGCACGCGCGCGCACGCACGCACGCACGCACGCACGCACGCACGCACACACGCGCGCGCGCACGCACGCGCGCGCGCGCACGCACGCACGCACGCACGCACGCACGCACGCACGCACGCACGCGCACGCACGCACGCACACACACACACACACACACACACGCACACACACACACACACACACACACGCACACACACGCTCACTCTTTCCTGCCCTCCAGGTGGTTCTTCTCCGGCTCAAAGAAATGCTCCACAATGGCGTCCACCAAGTCATCCAGCTCCATCTTCAGCCGCTTCACGTCACTGCAAGGAAACGCACACACACATGCTCGTCAGACAAACACACACACACACACACACACACACACGCGCACGCACGCACGCTCCTCAGGAACACACACACGCACGCACACGCACGCACGCACACGCACACACACACACATGCTCACCTGTTCCCAGGTGCAGCGCACAGCTCAGTGTAATACTTGATCTTCGGTTCGGTGCCGCTGGTCCTCATGGTGGCCACGCCCCCGTTTGAGAAGGTGAAGGTGATCATCTGACTGCTCTTACTGGTGGGGAGCACCTGAGACCCAAAACCCCAAAAACACGTGAGAAAAATCTGCACCAGTGACCCTCTCCCCTCTGGTCCTGGCTGGGGTCCAGTCACATTAATACGCGCTGACATACCAAAGCTTTCCATGAACCATTTATGGATGAATGCAAAGTACTGAAAGTTGACAGTGTCTTAGACATGCATCTGAATTTATTAAATTACATGAATAATTATATATATTACAAATACTCTTTTTTCCGTATCAACAATCAAAGGAGTTAGCGCACACGCAGCTGAGCAGCCACGCGATGGTTCAGTATGAGGCCGCAGCTGCTCTTTCAGCCTCGAGGACAATTCAACTGTCGGCCATCTTAAATGTGGAGTTTACCTCCCAGGTCTGAGAAACGGTAGGGTTAGGGTGAGAATGCCTGCTCTCCTCTCATTGGTTTATGTAGCCCGCGTGACACAATTTGGATGAAGATAAAAACAAGGTTTCAGGTTTAACAGCAGGCTGGAAGCAGGGCAGCCATTTTGAGACTAAGGGAAGGAGTCTTACGGCCTTCTTGTCTGGCTGTTGGCTGTCGTAGCCGGTGGTGAGGTCCCTCACGCTGGACACGGTGAAGCTGCCGCACCGTGTGGGGTAGGTGTTCTCCCCGTCAAAGTTACGCAGCCGCTGGAACAGGCCGCGGATGGTGTCCTGGTCGTGGCAGATGAAGTAGGAGTTCTTGGTGATGTGATAGCCGTACCTGGGGAGCAGGAGACAGAGGCTGAGCAGCGGGACTCCGGAGCGAGGAGCACACTCACCTCCACCAGCCAGGACACAGGGCCACAACGGGTCAGTTTTACAGAGGGGTACAGTGGCGGTGCAGTTAAAGTGCAGGGGGGGGTAAGGTGCTGGGGGGGGGTGCAGTGGGGGTAAAGTGCTGGGGGGGGTGCAGGGGGGGTAAGGTGCTGGGGGGGCTGCAGTGGGGTAAAGTGCAGGGGGGTAAGGTGCTGGGGGTGGGTGCAGGGGGGTAAGGTGCTGGGGGGGGTGCAGTGGGGTAAAGTGCAGGGGGGGTAAGGTGCTGGGGGGGGGGGCTGCAGTGGGGTAAAGTGCAGGGGGGGTAAGGTGCTGGGGGGGTGCAGTGGGGTAAAGTGCAGGGGGGGTAAGGTGCTGGGGGGGGGCTGCATTGGGGTAAAGTGGCGGTGCAGGCGGGGTAAAGTGCAGAGGGGGTAAGGTAGCAGTAAATTGCAGGGGGGGTGTACAGACTCACTCTTCGTAGATGGCGGTGAGCTGCTGGGACAGACTGCTGCCCTGCTTGCTGATGTAGGAGGTGAGCTCGGCTGCGATGGCGGCAGCACTGACCCCATCTTTGTCCAGGACCGCCGGACAGCACATGTAACCTAGGAGATGGGCAGACAGGAAGCTCAGCACTGGAGGCACACGGATACACGCTGCATGGTAACTACGACAACCAGCTCAACACTGCAATCGCTTCAATTCTAGCTTTGTACTTCAGTCAGGAACTGCTTCCAATCTGTGTGTGTGTGTGTGTGTCTCTGTCTGTGGGCATGTATCTGTGTGTGTGTATGTGTGCATGACAGGTGCTCTCAGGGCGGTGTCAGGCCTGAGTCAGTGCTCTCGGGGCTGAGTCAGTGTGCTCAGGGTGGAGTCAGTGCGCTCAGGGTGGAGTCAGTGCGCTCAGGGTGGAGTCAGTGCGCTCAGGGCGGAGTCAGTGCGCTCAGGGCTGAGTCAGTGCGCTCAGGGCGGAGTCAGTGCGCTCAGGGTGGAGTCAGTGCGCTCAGGGCTGAGTCAGTGCGCTCAGGGCGGAGTCAGTGCGCTCAGGGTGGAGTCAGTGCGCTCAGGGCTGAGTCAGTGCTCTCAGGGCGGAGTCAGTGCGCTCAGGGCGGAGTCAGTGCGCTCAGGGCGGAGTCAGTGTGCTCAGGGCGGAGTCAGTGCGCTCAGGGCGGAGTCAGTGCGCTCAGGGCTGAGTCAGTGCGCTCAGGGCGGAGTCAGTGCGCTCAGGGTGGAGTCAGTGCGCTCAGGGCTGAGTCAGTGCGCTCAGGGCGGAGTCAGTGTGCTCAGGGCGGAGTCAGTGTGCTCAGGGTGGAGTCAGGGCGCTCAGGGCGGAGTCAGTGTGCTCAGGGCTGAGTCAGTGCGCTCAGGGTGGAGTCAGTGCGCTCAGGGCTGAGTCAGTGCGCTCAGGGCGGAGTCAGTGTGCTCAGGGCGGAGTCAGTGTGCTCAGGGTGGAGTCAGGGCAGAGTCAGTGTGCTCAGGGTGGAGTCAGTGCGCTCAGGGTGGAGTCAGTGTGCTCAGGGCAGAGTCAGTGCTCTCAGGGCAGAGTCAGTGCTCTCAGGGCGGAGTCAGAGCGAGCAGGGCGGAGTCAGTGCTCTCAGGGCGGAGTCAGTGCGAGCAGGGCGGAGTCAGAGCGAGCAGGGCGGAGTCAGTGCGAGCAGGGCGGAGTCAGAGCGAGCAGGGCGGAGTCAGTGCGAGCAGGGCGGAGTCAGTGCGAGCAGGGCGGAGTCAGGGCCGTGTAAGCGTACCTATCGCCTCCTCGAAAGCAAACAGCACGGTCCGGCCCTGGTCCAGCAGCTGCTTGGCCCGGTTCCCCATCCACTTAAAGCCAGTCAGGGTTTCCTGAGCAGGAGGAAATGCTCCGTCAGAAAACATGCCGGCCGCACAGCACCCTGGTGGGCGCTAGGCGATGACATGACCCCCCCGACCCCGGTTTACCGTACGGCGTCTGAAACTGCAATGAACGGTGCGCAAAAAATGCAAGCCCTTCTTCTATCGTTAATTAATTATTTAGAAGATGGATTGATTGACTGATTGATTGACAGATGAATTCTCCTCACGCGTACCTCGAAGTGGAAGCCCTGCTTGAGCGCGATGGCGCGCAGGATCTTGGACGACACGGTGCTGGCCAGCATGTAGACGTCCTTCACCTTGGAAGGTTCCGGAAACTTCTGCCTCCAGCAGCGGAACAGCCACCAGCCCAGCAGAGCGCCCAGCTCGTTCCCCGAGAACACCCGCCACTGACCGCTAGCAGACACACAACACAGCGTCGCTACGACCGCCCTCACCCTCACACTAACCCTCACCCTCACACACACCCTCACACTAACCCTCACCCTCACCCACACCCCCACCCCCACCCTCACACTAACCCTCACCCACACCCCCACCCCTCACACTAACCCTCACCCGCCACTGACCGCTAGCAGACACACAACACAGCGTCGCTACGACCGCCCTCACCCTCACCCCCACCCTCACCCACACCCCCACCCCTCACACTAACCCTCACCCACACCCCTCACACTAACCCTCACCCACACCCCCACCCTCACACTAACCCTCACCCCCACCCCTCACACTAACCCTCACCCACACCCCCACCCTCACACTAACCCTCACCCACACCCCCACCCCTCACACTCACACACACCCTCACACTAACCCTCACCCACACCCCCACCCCTCACCCTCACCCTCACACTAACCCTCACCCACACCCCCACCCCTCACACTAACCCTCACCCACACCCACACCCTCACACTAACCCTCACCCACACCCTCACACTAACCCTCACCCTCACCCTCACACTAACCCTCACCCACACCCCCACCCCTCACACTAACCCTCACCCACACCCACACCCTCACACTAACCCTCACCCACACCCTCACACTAACCCTCACCCTCACCCTCACACTAACCCTCACCCACACCCCCACCCTCACACTAACCCTCACCCACACCCCCACCCCTCACACTAACCCTCACCCTCACCCACACCCACACCCTCACCCTCACACTAACCCTCACCCTCACACTAACCCCCACCCTCACACTAACCCTCACCCACACCCCCACCCTCACACTAACCCTCACCCTCACACTAACCCTCACCCCCTCCACCACCCTTACCTCTGCTGTTTCTCCGCCACGGCCAGCCGGTCGGCGTCGGGGTCGTTGGCCAGCACCACCGTCGCCCCCTCTTTATCCGCCAGAGCAAAGGACAGCGTCTTCAGACAGACAAACGGACAGAGGACAGCGTCTTCAGACAGACAAACGGACAGGTGTTGGGTGTGCACACTGACACTGTAGACAGGGTCGGGGTTAGGGCTAGGGTCAGCGCTAGGTGTGCACAGTGTAAACGGGGTCGGGGTTAGGGTTAGGGTCGGGGTTAGGGTCAGGCTCACCAGCACCCCCTCTCCTTCCTCAGGGTTGGGGTACTTGACCGTGGGGAACTCGGGGTCGGGTTCCTTCTGCTCTGGGACAGCGAAGGGGGGGCGCAGATCAAAGGCCTGGAACGCTGACTGGACGAACGCATGCCCCACTCCGTGGACAGACGTGTGCACAAACTTGACCTCTGAACTCTTGTTGATGCTCCTGGGGGGGAGGGAAACATGGACAATGGAGAATAAAATAACACTGGAGAAAAGAAAATAAACCCTACCCTGCATCCCTATGAAGATTCTACAAATCACTGGTGGTTAGAGATGTGTTTAAACCCCTTCAACTACACAGCACTCAGAGGCTGAAATATGGTATATATCTGCAATCCATCACCTTCACCACCACCATCATCATCACTGTCATCGTAACCACCCTCAATACCATCATCATCATCAACCTCTCAGTCATCAGCGCCACCCTGCAGCATGCAGAAGCGCAGTGATGCAACCCACAGTGACAGTGACGCACCCCATGGTGACACAGTGACGCACCCCATAGTGGTGCACCCCACAGTGACACAGTGAGGCACCCCACAGTGACACAGTGAGGCACCCCACAGTGACACAGTGACACACCCCACAGTGACACAGCCCTACCTGTGGAAGCACATGTCCTGAATGGCCAGGAAGTACTCCCGCTGGATGTCCTGGAGGGGGTCCTTCACCAGCGGGCTGTCCCGGACCAGCTGGTCCTCCCAGGCCTGGGGCCAGGGCTCCAGGCTCTCCTCGACGGCGCTGGCGATGCCCGTGTCATGAGGCGGGATGATCTGGGCGCCATTGTCCCAGTACACCTGTCACTCACAGCAATCAGAGGGGAGGGGGCGGAGCCTGCATTACAGCTGCAGCTACTTATTCAAACAGACACCTGTGTGAGCCCGTTCACACTGGGAATGCACAGCTAGAATGAGCAGGAAACCCTCTGCTTTGAGTGAGCACACTCTGTAAAGCACACACACTCCCTGCTTTGAGTGAGCACACTCTGTAAAGCACACACACTCCCTGCTTTGAGTGAGCACACTGTAAAGCACACACACTCCCTGCTTTGAGTGAGCACACTCTGTAAAGCACACACACTCCCTGCTGTGGGTGAGCACACTCTGTAAAGCACACACACTCCCTGCTTTGAATGAGCACACTCTGTAAAGCACACACACTCCCTGCTTTGAGTGAGCACACTCTGTAAAGCACACACACTCCCTGCTTTGAGTGAGCACACTCTGTAAAGCACACACACTCCCTGCTTTGAGTGAGCACACTCTGTAAAGCACACACACTCCCTGCTTTGCGTGAGCACACTCTGTAAAGCACACACACTCCCTGCTTTGAGTGAGCACACTCTGTAAAGCACACACACTCCCTGCTTTGCGTGAGCACACTCTGTAAAGCACACACACTCCCTGCTTTGAGTGAGCACACTCTGTAAAGCACACACACTCCCTGCTTTGCGTGAGCACACTCTGTAAAGCACACACACTCCCTGCTTTGCGTGAGCACTCTGTAAAGCACACACACTCCCTGCTCTGCGTGAGCACACTCTGTAAAGCACACACACTCCCTGCTTTGAGTGAGCACACTCTGTAAAGCACACACACTCCCTGCTTTGAGTGAGCACACTCTGTAAAGCACACACACTCCCTGCTTTGAGTGAGCACACTCTGTAAAGCACACACACTCCCTGCTTTGCGTGAGCACACTCTGTAAAGCACACACACTCCTCTGAAATATACGCATCAACTTTAAGCACAGAACGGTAATCAAATATTGTTATCCCTAAACATACTTTTAATCTACGAAACCTAGAAGACATTATTATTATATTATATTATATTATATTATATTATATTATATTATATTATATTATATTTTATATTATATTATATTATATTATTAAAGCGCATCTTTAATGGCTCTGCAGAAAGCCATGGCAAAGCATGCGGTCCATTAAAGGACTTTGCAGTTGCATGATTGATGTCACATCAACCAACGACAGCCGTGTGAGAGATTAAACGCACGTCTGAGGACCAGCTACAGGGCGGTCTTTAGGGTGTGTGCAGGATCACATTTTAATTTCCACCCAGCACCCTACGCTGCAGCCACTTTGCATTACCCACAATGCACTGCCACAGGGCCAAGGCCTGTCTGTAGAACACGGCGGAAGGTTCTACCTTGTAGCCGTTGTCCTGTTTCGGGTTGTGAGACGCCGTCACCATGATCCCAGCACAGAGCTTCAGGTGGGACACTGTGAAGGGCTGGGGGGGGTGGCGGCATTGTGAAAACCAGATTAGTGTGGAACTATGGCAGAATGACACTGAACACCAGCTGTTTTCAAGCTGCTTAAATGTGATTACATTTTTTTAATTATTCGAAACACTGACAAGAGAATGAAGCAAAATATTTACAGTACATTTTGAAATGACAGTCAAGTTACTTTATATATATTTTATATTCATCCAACATTTCATCATTTTAGGGATGGCTTTTCAATCACTGCCAGGGTACTTTCAGATCAAGGCATAAAAATGCGTGACTCCATCTGCAGCTATAGGGGGATATTACAGGGGCAGTGGGGCTTCTGGGTAAACTATCGCTGCTGTGCAGCCTTGGATGGCTGGATATTATATCAAACAGACATGGATGCGTATGTGCGTGTATGCACTATCCACAGTGCCCATGCCAAGAGAGATACAAACATTTACAGATACTGCATGTGAGAATTCTTACTACAACAGTTTCTATCTCATGTCCTTGAACATGATTACAGCCAAACAAAATGTAGGCTACCTTCCAAATATTAATGGAGTTTTAAATAATTGAGTCTTTCTTTATGAATCTTACCACCTCCCTATTCCTTTTATTTCCTTTAGGAAATAAGATTCAGAATGCGGGCGAGCTTTAGCCACAATGCTTGGATGCACTGCACATTAAGGGCTGCAGATGTTGGTGTCTGCAAATCAGACCTTGAACTTTACCCAGACACAGATAAATACACAACTGTGTGAGTGTAGTAAATCTGCCCCAAACACTGAGCCTGGATGCGTTGGGCTGGTGATATTAATCCTTTTTCAGATACTAGACGAGCACGATTACAAGTTTGTAAGTTCCGTGAATGATTTAAGAAAATTATAAAAAGCGTTTAAAAAATACTAATAAAAAAGTCCAGTCTACAGCAGAACGAAGGGGATTAAACTTGTCTGGAGGTGTTCAGCCGGTTGGTGAGGAAACGGCTCTGTTTGAGAAACGCAGAGTGGGGACGTACCACAAATGGGGTGGGAGTGATGTCACTGAAGAGGTACACCGGAACGCCGCGGCCAATCAGCACTGCGGTGGCGAGGCGGGCGAAGCGCTTGCTGCTCCCGCCGCTCTCAGGGTGCGCACGTGCGTCGAACCCGATCGCCACGCCCCGCGCCTTCAGGTCCGAGAACCTCTGCTCCAGGTACCGGCACAGCCCCTGAGAGGAGAGACCAGTCAGACACGCTGCACAGCCCCTGAGAGAGACCAGTCAGACCAGCTGCACAGCCCCTGAGAGGAGAGACCAGTCAGACCAGCTGCACAGCCCCTGAGAGAGACCAGTCAGACCAGCTGCACAGCCCCTGAGAGGAGAGACCAGTCAGACTAGCTGCACAGCCCCTGAGAGAGACCAGTCAGACCAGCTGCACAGCCCCTGAGAGAGACCAGTCAGACCAGCCGCACAGCCCCTGAGAGGAGAGACCAGTCAGACCAGCTGCACAGCTCCTGAGAGAGACCAGTCAGACCAGCTGCAAAGCCCCTGAGAGGAGAGACCAGTCAGACTAGCTGCACAGCCCCTGAGAGAGACCAGTCAGACACGCCGCACAGCCCCTGAGAGAGACCAGTCAGACCAGCCGCACAGCCCCAGTCAGAGAGGAGAGACCAGTCAGACCAGCCAGTTTAGATTGTTTAGTAAAGTCTGGCATATATAAAAAAAATAATAATAAATTAAAAAAGGACAGAATGCAGTTGTTACCCTTTATTTGGGCAGTGCAGCCTGCAGTACACAGCCCAGGCAGAGCACAGACTCAAACCCGTTACATAAGCGTGCGAGCCTCATCACGCTCTGCCGCTAGCTGCTGGTTACCATGGCAGCCTGGGGCACAGTTCCTGTTTATTCAGAGTGATGGACAGTTCATCGGCGCACTTTGCTCGTTCCGTGCGGCAGTGTACCTGCAGCAGGTGGGCCGGGTCTCACCTGCGTGGTCTTGATGACGGTCAGGCTCACCTGTGTGGCCTGGATGATGATCAGGCTCACCTGTGTGGTCTGGATGACGGTCAGGCTCACCTGTGTGGTCTGGATGACGGTCAGGCTCACCTGTGTGGTCTGGATGACGGTCAGGCTCACCTGTGTGGTCTGGATGATGGTCAGGTCGTTCATGCAGGAGATCCCGGGCCCCATGGCGGCCCGCAGTCCTGCCGTCCCAAACTCCATCCGCGCCCCAAAACAGCGCCGCAGCTCCTCCACCGACCCCCCCTTCAGCATCGCCCGCACGGCCGCCAGCGTCTTGGGGTTCTGGAACACAGTCCCACAGCACCTCACATGAGAACAGCGACCACGGCGGAAGGGGCAGGCACAACAGGTACAGCAGGGCTGCCCAACCTGCTCCTGCAGGGTCTCACTCCAACCCTAACAAAGCACACCTGACTCTACCAATTCTACTACCAGACATCTAGCTGTTAAATGGGGAGTGCCTCCTCCACCCCCACCCCCAGGAAGATGTACGCGCATGGGTGTGTGTGTGCGTGCGTGCGTGTCATTTTTCATGAGGCTAATCTAGTTTAACTTGAAAAAGAGCACATTTACTCCTTTTGGCTCTGGTTATTTATGCCTGAGTGGCAGTGGCTCAGTTCCCCTGAAGGTGAGCACTTTGCACGAGTCACTTTGAACCTCACAGAGTCCTGAATAAAGGCAAGAGCAAACGCAGCCAGACCCTGCACGTGATGTCACATCTCGCTTCCCCCAGAAAGGCACATTCACATGCAAGCCATCGCTTAGATGCCTACCCAATCGCTCCTGTCAGTCCAAACTGCTGATCCCTTACAGTCCTACTAGATTCCACAGTTCCACCAAGGCAATGGGGTCATAGGGATTTTTACTTTGATAAATTACACTTCTGAACAAAGTTGGAGCTGATTTTAAATACAAGACAAAACGGCAACTGTAGTACAAGAAAGATATAGGGGCTCTGGAAAAGGTTCCAAGAAGAGCAACCAAATTCTTAATCTCTTCAAGTTTAGTAAAAGAAGACTCAGGGGTGAACTCCGGGGATTTTCAAGACTAGGCTTGGAACAGTTTTGATACTATCTTGTCTGTTGGTAATCAGAGCAATAGGTACAATTTCTTCAGGAAATGGCGAGCATTGTCATTATGTTATAAGGCGGTTGGCGGACAATTTCTATTCTAAAATAGAGAACTGAAGGAATCTCATGCAGTATTAAATGCTGTCAACACATAAAACACTAATGTACACTGATTATCGATCTGATATCCGGTGTTTTTCTTTCTTTTCTTTTTTTGAGCTGACCTTAGTTGTACTTCTCCGAATTATAACGTGAATTGCTGTTTGTCAACCAGCGACAGCATACAATCCTGCATCATAGACTCTGGAGTAGCCAAGGAACGGAGAAATGTTTTGTTTAGCAAAGGCACCACCTCATTAACACTACTTCCGTTGTTTTATTTAACACAATAAGTCAACACTAACGTTACTTAACGCTACATTCATTTGTAGCGAGTGTACACCGACCTAGTTTCAGCTACGTAACGTTTTAAGAGGACTACCGTAAACCCTCTGCTCAGTACTTAGATTTGGCAAACTGATCTAACGAAGCTATCTATTCTTGCTAAACAACGTTTGTTTCGTCGGGAAGAGAATTATCATCGGTTTTGTACCTAACCAAGGACTGTGTTGGAATGGAAACTAATGTTTTCACCTAGTAAGTTATCGATGGCTAGCTAGCTGCCAAGTTAGGCAACGACTGGTAAAAGAGAAAGTTACAGCAGCTAGCGGACTCTGCGATCATTTCCAAACAACATTTCGGAGTACACATTAAAAAATATCAACATGGCCAGCGACACACTTGTTCGTGGAATTACACGTCAAATAATAAGACATAGTCGATCGTTTTCCAAACAAACGCCATAAATCCCAATGACGAGTAGCTAAAATGGACTGCGAGGTAGCACGCACGTCAACGCGCTGCGCAACAATGTAACCGCTTCTAGAAGCTGGTGAGCCCAGCTGGATTTCTATTTCATTGCAAATCTACTTAAAGAATTCCTACCGGTTTACAAATTTGTATAAGTCGGAAAGTTATCTAAATAGTACACACTGTCTTCTAAAAAAAATGCTAGTCCGTCAGCTAAGCAGCTAACGTGACAGCTAGCTAGACAGGCAACATCACCTTGTCGAACTGCAGCCACTGTTTGATGGCATGGTTTAATTTGACGTCCCCTGTCGCGATGTCATTGTCCATGTTTTCTTCCCTTTGTTTGCGTTGACAGCACCTTTTGGTAACGAGTAATACTGCAGCTACAGAACAGGTCAGTCCATACAGAACACCTACAACCAGCGCGCTCTCCCGGGTCAGAGATGAATGAGCCCATGGGCGTGGCGCCCGCGAGGTTACTTCCTACATCAGTATACAAAGCCACGCGTGGGCGGAGTTTGCCCGCTGCGCGACAGAACGTGAATCACGAGTGGATACGCGTGAGAAGCATGTTTAACTTATTTAGATCTAATTTCTTGAACTCTTAAACCAATATGAAGAGATAATATATTAGCCGGTACTAATATTGTTTAAATGTTTCTAAATTACATAAATATTTTCTTGATCAACCACTACCTACCTTGTAAAACTGGACCGTCAAAGGATGCTGCCATATTCGACTTTAGCCATTACATTGTTTGCACACTATGTACCTCATTCACGAAACATATGTACGATTATTGTAAGAACGTTTTCTAGAACATTCATCATTTTTTTTCTTACCCGTGTTTGCTCATGGCTGTTTCCTTATGCTAACCACATGAACAGGATTCCGCATAAAATGTACAAACAGTCAGAACTCATCATCTCATACACCTGGGATATGCAGAAAAACAAAGGTCTGCACATGTGTCATGAATCCCATATTGGTTTTTTTGTAGGAACATTTTTAAGAACAAAAGTAAGAACAATTTAAGAGACGTTTTGTGAATGAGGCCGTATGATTCCACAAATGAGACACACAGATGTATTATTGTAGTTTGACTTCATTAAAGATGCAACAAAGGTATAACTGGCACACTGTGAGACATACACCAACTGCCACAATCACTTCGAGATCTCTCCTGTGTAATTCCCAAAAGAACAGTTCCCACACTGTCAAACACACCTCAAAACATTTCTGACTTGACATAGAACAACTATGGTATGTAGCACTTGTCTGGCGAGCTTGTTTTTGCAATCTGTAAACTAATCTACAACTAGCACTTAATCTTTTGGGTGAAAAATACCCCTCTATATGAAATTCAGTACAAATACAGCAAAAAATATCTCAACATTTAATCGTAACACTAAGTGTGTGTGGATGCTGCCAGCCACAGGGCCACACGTTCGGTCTGACAGAAGCATTTGCCAGCCCATAACATGGTGAGACAGGTGTAGATAATAATAATAATCATAATAATCATAACACCATTGTATTAGATGCAATCTAAACTATGTATGTTTCTGATGATATCCAAGTCAAATTTGTGTGCTCAAAAAATCAACAGTCGAGTGGCCATGAAGTTTTGTTTAGCTTTTTTTTTTTTTTTTTTTAATCTCAGTATATCTAGAAACTATAACTACAGTGTATTATAAAAATAAACTGACCTGGGCTGCCTGTCCTGGGACAGCACAGTTACAGTAAACCATAGACTCTGCACATCCACTAGATACTGAGCTCCATTCTGTTAACTTACATTAAACCATAGAGTCTACACATCCACAAGATACTGAGCTCCATAAGGGCAAAAGACATTCTCTATAGTGCTAAAAACTACCTGCTATGACCTCTGCTGGTTACAGTGTGAGCTGAGATGAGTAGGTGCTGAGTATCTGTGGAGTCTAAAGGATCTGTGATTCAGCTCAGTTATATATTTACAGAGTGAGAAGTGAGAGGTCAGGGGTCAGGGGATGTGTAGTCATGGAAGCGACTGAACCAGGATGATCTTCTCGTTGATGCAGAACCGGTGCAGCACAGTCAGCAGGTTCTCCCCACAGCGGGACACCTGTCTCTCCATGGCCAGCCGGAAGTCCTCCTTCACCCCCTTGGTGATGCCGCGAGTCACCGTGTGGTGCCTGGAGGAGGTGGAGGAGGAGGAAGAGGAAGAAAGCATGAGGACTTGAGGCACATGAGCGGTCCGTACTGCAGAATTTCCAGTTGTTGAGATCGCAGCATCATCCAACACAGAGCAGCTCGTGAGACTGTAACGGCCGCTTCAGGGAATTATGGGGCAGCAACCCGTCTGATCAGGGCTGAAACCAATCAGATCGTTTGCTTCGTCTAAATCTACTGTTTCTTTCATAAGGCCAGAATGAATAATGACACTACACACAAAACCTCACAGACTAAAGAGGCTGCACAGGCCCACTGACCAAAATAATACACACACCGAACAGCTGGCTTGGCTACGTTGGCTCACGTGAGCGGGTAATTAAATCAGTTACTCTGTAGTGGCCATTGAAGTATGACACTATGCAGAATGTTACCAGGGTCTTGTGCATCTAATTTGTGTCAACTGACTCTTAACAACCGCAATCAACTGAAATTCCTTCCACTCTCAGCGGAGTGTGGGGACTTGCATTCATGAATTTAATTTATTTTTGAAAACGTTTTAACTTACAACACACACACACACACACACACAGAAAAAGGTCATTGTGAGGACACGGAAGTCATGCAGGGACGAGCGCATTGCAGTCGATGAGAAGAGGGAGAAGAGAGAAGAGGGAGGTCAGAGGAATGGAGACTGCGTAGACTGGCAGGAGCTGGGTTGGGGGCTCGCTTGCGCACCTCCTCTTTCAATCTCAACATTGATTGGCCCACAGCTCAGCACTCAATCTCAACACTGATTGGCCCAAGAGAACAGCTTCCCTATTAGGTCCATACAGATTTAAAAGTAATTACACTGAAAATTAGATTCATTCTTTCTTTCTTTTTTTTTTAAAACAACAAAGTTAGTTGTTATAAGGCACGTCAGATTGTTGAGTTGTGAAATGCAGATCTTCCTAGGCGGACAAATACCATGCGGTGCCATCTGTAGGGCGGACACGGGCCAACCCTGACACCAATCCCACCGTGAAGCTGCGGGTTCGATTCCCCGCCATGGCACCCTGGGCACTAACACACCCCCGGTCTAGAGCCCCCCTGCCTGCCCCGTCAGAATAAAAGGGAAAAGGACGACGGACGGTCTGCTCTCCATTTTAGAAAAAAAGCACAAAAAAACACAACATTGTTCTTAAACACTGCAGCAGAACGTCAGCCAGATGTCCCCAGGAGGAGATTTAAATGAAAAGTGTAACCGAACTGATGAAGCCACTGTTATAACAGCTCTTAACCCTGCTATCCATCACTGTTATAACAGCTCTTAACCCTGCTATCCATCACTGTTATAACAGCTCTTAACCCCGCTGTGGCCTGGAGAGAGTCCGCCTGAGCGGGTATCCACGGAGACGCGCGGTAAAGACCGCCTCTCTCCCTGCAGGACTGCTGAGTGGCACAGTCTGCGGGTCTGAGGGCTGCACTGCTCAGGCAGCTGCACACACACTGCAGGCACAATGAGTCAGCCAAAACCAGCGCCCCCTTGTGGTGGTGCAATTCTCCACTGCACTGAGCTCCACTGCTTCAGTAATAAAATAAACATGACGCATGTAAGAATAGTGGCTCAGCCAAAAGCAAGGTAAAGAGAGAGGGCAGACTCCAGCCAATCAGCTGGAAGCAAGGTAAAGAGAGGGCGGACTTCAGCCAATCAGCCGGAAGCAAGGTAAAGAGAGGGCAGACTCCAGCCAATCGGCCGGAAGCAAGGATATGAGAGGGCAGACTCCAGCCAATCAGCGAGAAGCAAGGTAAAGAGAGGGCAAACTCCAGCCAATCTGACGGGAGCAAGGTTAAGACAGGACGGACTCCAGCCAATCAGCTGGAAGCAAGGTTAAGACAGGGCGGACTCCAACCAATCAGGGCAGACTAACGTGGCCAATGAGATTTCGGGCTATGGCTAGGTGAGGACACACTGTAAGACACAAATTCCCTCCCAGAAGAACGGGCAGTTTTGGGACTCCATAAACGGGCGGGAGTCTAAAATCACAGCTAAGAGCAAGAACGTCCTACTCAAGAAAAATGGGAAAATAAGTAATGAAAAATGAAAACCAAATGGACTGGATACATCACAATAGAATAACAAAAACGTACATACAGTACAATGCAACTTAATTATAATGAGTATAAGAGTAAAATGCATAAAAAATAAAAACCAACTGGAGAAACAGCAGGTGAATGGCCAGGCTGAATGGAATTGGGTGGGGGTGGGGGTGGGGATTGGGGGGGGGGGGGGTACCTGTCAGTGGTCTGCACCCCAGGAAGCAGCAGGTTATTAAACTCCTGGGACACCAGCCCCAGGGCAGGGCTGGGGCTCCTAGAGACAGCAAACACCATCATTCAGCTCCCACAAGCAAACTACAAACCCCCCCTCAAGGTCAGAGGTCAAGCCAGCTTAACAGCCAATGAGAGGGCACCAGGGGAGGGCAAAGCTTAAAAACAGGACCCTATGTGTGCTTCCAGTACCCAAAAGGACCACAAATCTGTCCCACTCAGAACAGCTGGTCAAAGGCTCCATCCTCGACTACCTCCCAGTGTCTGTGCTTTAACTGAGCAACAGAGCGGCAGCAGAGCTTTTCCCTCACCGAACATCTGCATCTACACCAGCACAGGCTGCATCTGTACCAGCACAGGCTGCATCTGCACCAGCACAGGCTGCGTATACACCAGCACAGATCTGCGTCTACACCAGCACAGGCTGCACCTGTACCAGCACAGGCTGCGTATACACCAGCACAGGCTGCATCTGTACCAGCACAGGCTGCATCTGCACCAGCACAGGCTGCATCTGTACCAGCACAGGCTGCATCTGCACCAGCACAGGCAGCGTCTACACCAGCACAGGCCTGCACACATGTAAGTGGCATTAAACTGAAGCTCCGTGCTGTGACTTGCCTAGCTGCAAGAAGATCTGGGCGTGTCGTAGGAGATTTCAGTTAAGCAACACTTCTGAAACTTTGCCAATTACACTTGGAGAACTACGTTTTTTTTTCTACATTACTCTTAACCCTTCATTACACAACTGAACCTCCAAAGAGGCTGATACTCAACTGTTACCCTTTTTTCTCTGGGGAATGCAGTCCAATCCACCATTTTACCTGTAAAACAAGCCTGCTTCAGGTGTGAGATCCTTAGCTGCACCTGGCTGAGAGTCACTAAGGAGTCCAGTAAGGAGTCATTTTCACTGGAAGAGCAGGCATACCAGCACTCCTCAGCAGATCCCCCTGGTCTCGCCCCAGAGGCTAACAGTGAAAGTCTTTTATTTACTCAGCTGTTTCTGCATGAGACCCCAGAGCATGCGGGTCCAGCCAATCACATCACCCGGCTGTGCCCAGATAATAACCTTGCTACTGAGCACACTAAACCCCACTGTTTCCCTCTCATCCAACTCCAGCGAGTACAGAGTACGTGTGTGTCCGTGTGTGTGCGCATGTGTGGGTGCGTTTGCGTTTGCGTGTGCGTGTGCATGTGTGGGTGTGTTTGCGTGTGTGTGCGGGTGTGGGTGCAGGTGCGTGTGCGTTTGCGTGTGCATGTGTGGATGCAGGTGCGTGTGCGTTTGCGTGTGCATGTGTGGATGCAGGTGCGTTTGCGTGTGCATGTGTGGGTGTGTTTGCGTGTGTGTGCGGGTGTGGGTGCGTGTGCGTTTGCGTGTGTGTGCGGGTGTGGGTGCGTGTGCGTTTGCGTGTGTGTGCGGGTGTGGGTGCGTGTGCGTTTGCGTGTGCATGTGTGGATGCAGGTGCGGGTGCGTTTGCGTGTGCATGTGCTCCTGCGTGTGCGGGTGCATTTGTGTGTGCATGTGTATGCGGGTGTGTGTGCATGTGTGTGTGCATGTGCAGGTGCGTTTGTGTGTGCATGTGCGGGTGCATTTGTGTGTGCATGTGTGGGTGCATTTCTGTGGTCGGGTGCGCGTGCATGTGTGTGTGCACGTGCATGTGTGTGTGCATGTGCGGGTGCATTTGTGTGTGCATATGCGTGTGTGTGCATGTGCGTGTGTCCACATGCTGAGGTGGGCGGGACCTTACTTGATGAGCATGCCCTGATTGGGCAGCAGCTCCAGCTGGACCTTGCCCCCTTCCGTGGTCCGCAGGTAGGCAAACTCCTCCAGCATGTCTATGTCTGCACAGGTAGGTCAGGAAGAGGTGACAGTGAACGGGGGGCACACATCCGTGCGCTCTTCCCCAATTTGACCAAGAAGCTCCAATCCAACCAAAAGCGTGCAGACAGCTGCTCAAGGTTCCTTCCACTCAGCCGGAGATGAGACAGGACTCCTGGACTCACCGGGATGGGTAATGCACTGCAGCAGTAATACTTATCCCATCAGTCAAAGTGAAGGATACTGGTGACATAGTTGAAGAAGTTTTCATATTGGAAGCTGCCCTGCTGACAGATCTTATCCACGGCTTTCAGGAAGAGCGCCTCACCCTGCGGCCAATCATGCTGCAGGAGGACGATCACATGACCCAGGGCCAGGTCATCCCTGGTCTCAGTGAAGGCCCGGAGCTAAGAGAAGAGACTGAAGTCAGCGCAGCAGCACGACAAAGCAGGGAGCGCTACAGGGAACGCTACAGGGAGCGCTACAGGGAGCGCTACAGGGAGCGCTACAGGGAGAACTACAGGGAGCGTTACAGGGAGCGCTACAGGGAACGCTACAGGGAGCGCTACAGGGAGCGCTACAGGGAGCGTAACAGGGAGCGCTACAGGGAACGCTACAGGGAGAACTACAGGGAACTCTACAGGGAGCGTTACAGGGAGCGTAACAGGGAACGCTACAGGGAGCGTTACAGGGAGCACTACAGGGAGTGCTACAGGGAACGCTACAGGGAGCGCTACAGGGAGTGCTACAGGGAACGCTACAGGGAACGCTACAGGGAGCGCTACAGGGAGAACTACAGGGAGCGCTACAGGGAGTGCTACAGGGAACGCTACAGGGAGAACTACAGGGAGCGCTACAGGGAGCACTACAGGGAGCGCTACAGGGAAAACTACAGGAAGCGCTACAGGGAGCGCTACAGGGAAAACTACAGGGAGCGCTACAGGGAGCGCTACAGGGAAAACTACAGGAAGCGCTACAGGGAACGCTACAGGGAGCGCTACAGGGAGAACTACAGGAAGCGCTACAGGGAACGCTACAGGGAGCGCTACAGGGAGAACTACAGGGAGCACTACAGGAAACGCTAACCCAAACCCAGAGGTGTGCCTACGGCATGCAAACGCCATGGAAACGCACCTTGAAGCAGGCCAGCATCAGCTGCAGGCAGAAGGGCATGATGGCCTTACTGGTGCAGGGAAGCAGCCGCAGGTCTGTCCCTGAGAGAAATACCACCGTTACAAACACACACACACACACACCCACACAAACACACACACACACTCACACACTCTCTCACACTCACACACAAACACACACACTCACGCAAACACACACACTCACTCAGACACACACACACACACACTCACTCAAACACACACACACTCACACACACACACACACACATGCGCACACACACACTCAGACACACACACACACTCACTCAAACACACACACACACACACTCACTCAGACACACACACACACACACACACACATGCGCACACACACACGCACACACACACACACACACACTCACTCACTCCCTCACACACACACACACACACACACACACACAGCATATAGTCAATCCTTCCAAGCACAACTGGGACACAAATTTCAGTGCCATGGAAATATCATCCCACACATATTAGCCAAACCCCAAGCACAAACCCAAACCCCGCCCTAACAGGCGGAGCAGCGTACCCTTCCCCAGTTTGGTCCTGGTCCGGGGAACGTCCTCGCTCGTCTTGCTTGGGCTCATAGTCTGGGGCACCAGCCCCCCCACCACTTCCAGAACTTTCTCACAGGCCAGCTGAGAAACACAGGAAAACATTTTCAGAAAGTGTCAGATCATCACTAGAGGGCCAAGACAGTATCTGCTTTACAAACCAAAAAACAGTCAGGACAGTCTCTCAGGACAGTCACTCAGGACAGTCTCTCAGGACATCTATCAATCCCAGCACACAGCGAAAAAAACACAAACACACGGTATCCCATGCAGAACTGCCACAGACCCCAGAGACAGGGAAGGGGAGAGTAACGGGCCTGTGGGGGGGGTGGGGGGAGGCCAGGGGGGCGGGGACACAGGAAGGCCAGCGGGGCGGGGACACAGGAAGGCCAGCGGGGCGGGGACACAGGAACACCAGCGGGGACACAGGAAGGCCAGGGGGGCGGGGACACAGGAATGCCAGCGGGGACACAGGAAGGCCAGCGGGGCGGGGACACAGGAATGCCAGCGGGGACACAGGAAGGCCAGCGGGGACACAGGAAGGCCAGCGGGGTGGGGACACAGGTAGGCCAGCGGGGCGGGGACACAGGTAGGCCAGCGGGGCGGGGACACAGGAAGGCCAGCGGGGCGGGGACACAGGAAGGCCAGCGGGGCGGGGACACAGGAAGGCCAGGGGGGCGGGGACACAGGTAGGCCAGCGGGGCGGGGACACAGGAAGGCCAGTGGGGCGGGGACACAGGAAGGCCAGGGGGGCGGGGACACAGGTAGGCCAACGGGGCGGGGACACAGGAAGGCCAGCGGGGCGGGGACACAGGAAGGCCAGCGGGGCGGGGACACAGGTAGGCCAGCGGGGCGGGGACACAGGAAGGCCAGCGGGGACACAGGAAGGCCAGCGGGGCGGAGACACAGGAAGGCCAGCGGGGCGGGGACACAGGAAGGCCAGCGGGGACACAGGAAGGCCAGGGGGGCGGGGACACAGGTAGGCCAGCGGGGCGGGGACACAGGAAGGCCAGGGGGGCAGGGACACAGGAAGGCCAGTGGGGACACAGGAAGGTCAGCGGGGCGGGGACACAGGAACACCAGCGGGGACACAGGACGGCCAGGGGGGCGGGGACACAGGAAGGCCAGGGGGGCGGGGACACAGGAAGGCCAGCGGGGCGGGGCGGGGACACAGGAAGGCCAGCGGGGACACAGGAAGGCCAGCGGGGCGGGGACACAGGAAGGCCAGCGGGGCGGGGTTTGGGTGAGGGACTCACGCGGTGCTCTCCCAGCGCGTAGTGGCAGGAGGCGAGCTGGATGAGGGCGCGCTGGTGCTCCAGCCCCCCCGAAGAACCCATCTGCCCCGGGGGGGGCAGCTGGAAGGAGGCCAGCTGGTGCAGGCTGCTCAGAGCCTTCCT